>NC_057862.1:621950681-622250681 GCF_019393635.1 Dromiciops gliroides | reverse complement strand
GGGAGGGTTGTTAACACAAGGAACTTCCATATGACACCATACCTTTGGACCTTTATAAGCAGTTTTCCCAATCCTTCTTAATTCTATTGCTTTTCCTCTGTTGATTTTTTTTCCAATTTATCCTGCATATAACTTGTTTGTACATAATTATATCATATTCCCTACCACATTAGACTGTGAGCTTCTCAAGAACAGGGACTTTCTTCACCTTTGTTTGTATACCCAACATTTAATACAGTGACTGGAACGTGGTGGTATCTAATAAACATTTATTGAGTGACTCTGAAATTCTTTGAAGTTAGTATTTGAGCCCACCTAATCTTGTGACATTTCTAGCAAATGGTAATTGGCATATGCCAATGTTCAGTTTTAGGATATAGAAGTCATTGTTTCCTATGAACATGTTTTGTTTGCATAATGTATTCTTTTGATGTTAGTAAACTAAATACTCCCATGGGTAGTATGGCAATATCTTCAGGATTTCTAGAGCTCCAAAAATGATGCAATATCATATTTTGAAGGGACCTCATAAGTCATCTAACACATAACTCAACAGGAAACACCAATATCTTAACAGAGATAGTGAATGAGTGGTCAACAAGACACTCCATCTCTCAGCTCTGGGCATATTCTCTGGCAGGCCACCATATGCTCTGCTCTTCAAATCTGACTACTGACCTCCCTGGCTTCCTTAAGACCCAAATAAAACCCCACTTTCCACAAAAAGTCTTCTTCAACACCTCTTAATTGCAATGCATTCCCTCTTTTAATTATTTCCTGTATTTAGCTAACTTTGTAGATGATTGTTTGCATATTAAAGATTGTAAACTCCTTGAGGGCAGGGATCATCTTTTGGTTCTTTTTGTATCCCTAAGTGCTTAGCACAATGCCTGGCAAATAGTAGGTGCTTAAGAAATAAATGTTTATTGATTGGTTCAATCTTGGAAAGACCTTCAAGATGAGAAGACCACCACCTTCCAAAGCAGTCCATTCCATTTTTAGTCAGTTCTAATTGTGAAGAATATTTTCCTTATTGGCAGCTAGGTGGCAGGGTGAATAGAGTATGTGGTCTGGAATCAGGAAAGCTCATGTTCTTGAGATCAATTCTGACCTCACTTGCTAACATTTTCTGCCTCAGTTCCTCGTCTGTAAAATGAGCTAAAGAATGAAATGTCAAGCCACTCCACTATCTCTGCCAAGAAAATTCTACAAAGAGTCAAACAAGTGACTAAACCACAATTTTCTTTATATGGAACCTAAATCTGCCTTTCTGCAACTTCTGAACATTTTCCTAGGTCTATCTTTTGCAAGTAAGTCTAATCTCCTTACCTAAAATATGATTATCTTTCAAATATTTAAAGATAGCTCACATTTTCTCCATAAACCTCTTCTATCTGCAAGTAATATGGTTTTCAGTCCCCTCATAATCTCAGCTAATCTAGTTTCTCAATGTCCTTCCTAGTGTATTAATCTCTACTAGTTGACCTATTTTGAGCCTTTGTTACTCAATTGCCTATGTATCTCATCAATACAAGACTCAAATATACAAAAATTTAAAATAAGACTTTTTTATTTGTCTATATAGTTTTATATTCTCAACAAAGAGGTTGAGACATATTCAAGATCAAAAGGACAGACTAAAGTATTGAGATTAAAAAACATCCCCAGTTAATTTGCTTTTCTTCCAGATGAAGGTTATTAGATTATCTCTTGAAATAACACTTTCCACTAACATTCTAGGATACCAGACTTCTCATAGTGAATCTACTTTGTTCAAAGCAACAGTGAAAAACACATGTTATGATTTTCTATTTTCTCTTTCATGCCAAATTTTCAGTTCCTTACTGAGGCACATATTCAGTTACATCCTGAGGTAGTAGTTGACAGTAAACTTTCTGGTCTCCAATATAATCATCTAAGGAAATACTCTTTCTTCTATGTAAATAATCACGAGTGATGAGGTTCCTTCATTTGAAAATTGAAGGCCACTTATCAGTAAAAATCCAAACCAGAAACAAAATTCTTATTAAAATAATTGCTTGCATTATTATTTTAACCAGCAATGGGTCCCTCATACTCACACACACACACACACACACACACACACACACACACACACACACACATATATATATATATATATATGTATATGTGTGTGTGTATTATATATGTAAGGATTATATGTGTATGTGTATCTATCTATCCATGTGTATAAGGATGTGTGTGTGCATGTGTGCATGTGTATACTTTTTCTTTGGTTAAGATTTTTCTTTTCTTTTTTCCTTAGCTTTGCTAAGCAATGTAAGAACAACTTATTGGGGCAGCTAGGTGGCATAGTGGATAAAGCATTGGTGCTGAATTCAGGAGGACCTGAGTTCAAATCCAGCCTCAGACACTTGACAGTTACTACCTGTGTGACCCTGGGCAAGTCACTTAACCCTCATTGTCCTGCAAAAAGAAGAACAAGGTATGACTCTCCCATACTTAGGCCCAGAAAGAACCTTTAAAATCCTCATGCTTTCTTGGTTGTTTTGTTAATAATGTTATTATTTTAGGCAAATAGAAAACATGAGGAAAGTAAAACTAATAACTCCTGATGCAAAAAGATATAGTTTACTAGAAAGAACTAAAAAGAGAGAGAGTTAAATAGATTCTCTAAGTATTGAACCAATAAATTATATACTCTAGATCGATCAACATTTATTAAGAACCAACCATGTAGGGCAGCTAGGTGGCGCAGTGAATAGAGCACCTGCCCTGGAGTCAGGAGTACCTGAGTTCAAATTCGGCCTCAGACACTTAACACTTACTAGCTGTGTGACCCTGGGCAAGTCACTTAACCCCAATTACCTCACTAAAAAAAAAAAAAAGAACCAACCATGTGCCAGATACAGTGTTAATTGCTAGGAATCCAAAAAGAGTCAAAGACAATCCTTGCCCTCTAGGAGCTTAAAATCTAATAGGGGCAGCTAGGTGGCAGAGTGGATAAAGCACTGGCCCTGGATTCAGGAGGAACTGAGTTCAAATCCAGCATCAGACACTTGATATTTACTAGCTGTGTGACCCTGGGCAAGTCACTTAACCCTCATTGCCCTGCAAAAACAAAAAGAAAAAGAAAAAATCTAATAGGGAAGACAACATGCCAAGAAATATATACAAAGCAAGCTATATACAAACTACATTGGAAATAATTAACAGAGGGAAGGCACTAGAATTAAGTGGGGTTGGGGTAGGCTTTAAATAAAAGAAGGGATTTTTATACGGGACTTGAAGGAAATTTAGAGAAGTCAGTAAGTGGAGTCAAAGAGGAAGGGAACCCATGACATGGAGGACAACAAGAAAAGATGCCCAGAGACAAAAAATGGAGTGTCTTGTTCATGAAATGGACAGGCCAGAGTAACTGGATCAAAGAGTATGTAATAGGGAGTAAAGTATAAGAAGACTGGATAGGTATGAGAGGACTATATACTATATTCTATATCATATATATGTATATATATATATATACACAAGTATATGAAGTGTGTGTACATATATATACACATAGACAAATACATCAAAGCTTTATTATTCACATAAATTTAGTCAGAAAAAAACCTTGTATAGAACATCTACATAAAACATCTATACACACGTTATACATGTGTATGTAGATATATGTCCAAAGCATATGATATACATATACATATATAATAATGACTAACCTGCCCCATACTGCCTGAAAGTCAGGTATTTTACATTTCATCTTTCCCCAAAAGTATATTTGTCACTTAATGTCAACAAAGTTTGTTCACACGGATTACTCTAAAATGCATTGTCCAGAAATAAATACAATACTTCACATGTAGTCTGACTAGGGCAGAATAAAGTGTTATTATGAGTTTCTCCATTATAGACATCATATTTCTATTAATGTATACTAAAAGAGCATTCATTTTTCTTCCATGACATGGCATTTATGCATATTTTTTATTTTAATTTGTAGAATAAAACAAGCATTTCTATAACAGTATTTTTATTTGTTTATTTAAAGTTTTGAGTTCCAAATTCTATCCCTCTCTCATTCCCTCCGTCCTTATGCTCCCCACTCCCCAAGGTGGCAAGTAATTAGTAAAGGTTGTACATGTGTAAATATATAAAACATTACCATATTAGTCATTTTACATAAAAAGACTCAGGTTAAAAAAAGAGAAAGCACAAAATATGCTTTGGTCTGTGTTCAATCAATATCAATTCTTTCTTTGGAGGTGGATAGTATGCTTCATCAATAGTCCTTTGGGGTTGTCTTGGATCATTGCAATGCTGAGAGTAGTTAAGTCATTCACAATTGCTCATAGAGCTATAATACTGTCACTGTGCACAATGTTCTCCTGGTTCTGCTCACATCAGTTCATATGAGTCTTTTCAGGTTTTTTTTCTGAAATTTCTTATGGCACAATAATATTACATTACAATCATATACCACAGTTTGTTCAATCATTCCCCAATTAATGGACATTCCTTCAATTTCTAATTCTTAGCCACCACAAAGAATTGCTATAAATATGTTTTGTACATTTTTTTCCTTTTCTCTTTTTGACAGTTACAATTGTTAACTGTTTCCCTCCATCCTATCCCCTTCCCCATGGTATTTACTCCATTATCTATCTCCTTTCACTCTATCTCCCTTAAAAAGGGATTTGCTCCTGTCTGTCCCCTCCCCCAACCTGCCCTCCTTTCTTTTGCCTCTCTCTCTCTTTATCCCCTTGCCCTCTTATTTTCCTGCAGGGCTAGATAGATTACTCCATCCAATTGGGTGTGTATGTTAATCTGTCCTTGAGCAAATTCTGATGAGATTAAGGTCTTTGAGCCTATTCTGATGAGTGTAAGGTTTATTTATTGCCCTGCTGCTCCCCCATCTCTCCCCCCACTCCATAAGTCCTTTCCTGTTTCTTTCATGTGGGATTTTACCCCATTCTAACTCTCCCTTTCCCCCTCCCCCAATCCATTCCTCTCACCCTACAATTTTACCCTAAAGATGTCATCATGGGGGGCGGCTAGGTGGCACAGTGGATAAAGCACTGGCCCTGGATTCAGGAGTTCCTGAGTTCAAATCCAGCCTCAGACACTTGACACTTACTAGCTGTGTGACCTTGGGCAAGTCACTTAACCCCCATTGCCCCACCAAAAAAAAAAAAAAAAAAAAAAAAAAAAAAAAAAAAAAAAAAAAAAACAAGATGTCATCATGGGGCGGCTAGATGACACAGTGGACAAAGCACCCACCCTTGACCCAGGAGGACCCAAGCCCAAATCCAGACTCAGATACAAGACACTCACCTACTGCACAACTCAAGGCATGTGACCTAACTCCAAACCTACAAAAAAGATAAACAAAAAATAAATACTTTACAGATATCATCCCTTCATAATCAATTCCCACCTGTGCACTCTGTCTAAATTTATTTCTATCATCTGCCCTAATACTGAGAAAGTTCTTATGAGTGAGACATATCATCTTCCCATGCAAGAATGTAAACAATTTAACCTTTTAACATCCCTCTTAATATCTTTTTCCTATTTACCTTTTTATGCTTCTCTATGATTTTATATTTGAAAGTCAAATTTTCTATTCAGTTAAGGTCTTTTCATCATGAATACTTGAAAGTCCTCTTTTTCATCAAAGTCCCAATTTTTTTCCTGAAAAAAATATAATCAGTTTTGCTGGATAGTTGATTCTTGGTTGTAATCCCAATTCCTTTGCCCTCTGGAGTATCATATTCCATTCCCTCTGATCCTTTAATGTAGAAGCTGCTAGATCTTGAGCTATCCTGACTGGGGCTCCACAGTACTTGAATTCTTTCTTTTTGACAGCTTGAAATATTTTCTTCTTGACTTGGGAGCTCTGGAATTTGGTTATAATATTCCTGGGAGTTTTCATTTTGGGATCTCTTTCAGGAGGTGATTAGTGAATTCTTTCAATTTCTATTTTACCTTCTGCTTCTAGAATACCAGGGCAATTTTCCCTGACAATTTCCTGGAAGATGATGTCTAAGCTCTTTCCTTGATCATGGTTTTCAGATAGTTCAATAATTTGTATATAGTAATAGCAATGTTATTTTAATAATGACTGAGCAAATAAGTTATTTTTGACTATTACAAATACCCAAAATAACCACATATTTTCCACCTAAAATGTTTCCTAACCATTCCTAACCCCCATCTCATACTTGTAAAGCCAATTTTATAAAGCTATATGGAGGATTATGGTTGTCCCTATAAATGTTCTTTTTATTCATTTTAGCCTATTAGTGTAGCATTTAGGTTCCCTCTCCCCTTTTTTTTTAAATAAAGAGTGATTTCAATAAAGTTCAATTCAAAACAAAATAATTGACCAGCCACCATGAGCCAAATACTGAGAATCCCAAGAAAAAAAGTAGAATAGTCCTTGTCTTCAAAAATATTTTCTATATTTTCTATGGGATAGAGTGAAGACTATCTGATAGCCAATGTATGCATTTTTTGTTAAGGGTTTAATAGGTACTAAAGATACTTTTATTCCCATTTATGGAGGCCTAGCCTTGTGGTACATTTGAACTACATATGTGACCTCTGAGATTAACCAGAGTTAACTCTAGGTGAAGGAAATATCACCCAAGGAGATAATAATTGGGGGAACATCCCCTACCCAAGACTGAATCGAGTCTATATAAACCTAAACCTTGGGGTGCTTGGCCTTGAGTTTTAATTATTGTGATAATTATTGTTATTTTGTAGGCAGATAAATGATGTAGGGGATATAATGTTGCATCTGGAGTCAGGAAAACTTGAGTTCATATCCTATCTTAGACACTTACTAGGTGTATGATTCTAGACAGGTCACAACCTCTTATCTTCTGTAGTTTCCTCGTGTGTAAAATGAGAATAATAATTCAACTTAGTTCTTAGGGTTTTTTGTAAGGATTAAATTAGATAATATGGGTAAAATGCTTTGGAAACCTTAAGGCACTATAAAAATGCTTATTATTATTTCAAAATTTTGATGATGCCTTTTGGTTTTTGTAGATTCAGAAGACAATGTGAAGATGGACAGAACATGAGCAATTAGAGAATAAGGAAAGGTTCTCCACATACTTCTAACACAACAAACATGTTAAAAGAATCAGAAAAAATAAGTTCCTATTTTTATAAGTTAAAAGCAGAGGTGGAATGTATAATGGCTCATGTTGCTGACTCAGTGCCTCCCCATAGCCTGGCTAAGCAGGAAAGAAAGACTCAAACATCTGGAAAAGACAGGAATTAAAGAAAATTTAGGGGGAGAAAGCATCACCTGAATTTCCAAAAAAACAGTCTAGTGGAATTTCTTTAAGAATTTATTTATAAGAGTAGCTAGGTAGTGCAGTGAATAGAGCACCTGCCCTGGAGTCAGGAGTACCTGAGTTCAAATCTGACCTCAGACACTTGACACATACTAGCTGTGTGCCCCTGGGCAAGTCACTTAACCCCAATTGCTTCACCAAAAAAAACCCATTAAATATAAGAATTTATTTACAAGTGAATTCTATCAACCATTTAAAGATCAACTAATTCCAAAATTAAATAAATTATTTGGAATAATAGGTAAAGAAGAGATCCTACCAAACTCCTTTTATGAAACAAATATGATATTAATATGTAAACCAGGAATAGTAAAAACAGAAAAAAAAATTATACTCCAATTTCATTAATGAATATGGATGGATGGCAGCTAGGTGGCACAGTGGATGAAGCACTGGCCCTGGATTCAGGAGGACCTGAGCTCAAATCCGGCTTTAGACATTTGACACTTACTAGCTGTGTGACCCAGGGCAAGTCACTTAACCTTCATTGCCCAGCAAAAAAAAAAAAAAAGAATATGGATGGAAAATTCTAAATAAAATATAGGCTAAAAGATTACAACACTATATCACAAAGATTATGCATTACAATCAAGTAAGATTTATACCAGGAATGCAGGCATGGCTTAACATAAGGAAAACTATTAACATAGTTGATGATGTCAATAATAAAAAATTTTAAATCATGATTATATCAATAGATGAAGAAAAACCTTTTGATAAAGCTCAACATTCATTTCTATGATAAATACTTTAGAATGTTGGTACAAATGGCTTTTTCCTTAAACTAATAAAGGCCATTTATCTAAAACATTATCTAAAATGATCAGGAAGCATTATTTGTAACAGGGACAACCTAGAAGTATTCCCAGTAAGATCAGGTGAGACACAAGGATGCCGATTGTCACCAATATCATTTAGTATTGTATTGGAAACCCTAACTATAGCAATGAGAAAAAATAGAAGGAATCAGAATAGGGAATGAAGTAATAAAACTGTTTCTCAGATGATATGATGATATACTTGTTAAATCCCAAAGACTCAACTAAAAAGTTAGTTAAAACAATTAGCAAAGTATCAATTTATAAAGTAAATATATAAATCATGAACATTCCTATATGTTATAAACAAAATTGTGCAAGAAGAGATAGGAAATGGGCATCTAGGTGACACAGTCGATAGAGCATCAGCCCTGGAGTCAGGAGGACCTGAGTTCAAATCCGGCCTCAGACACTTACCACTTACTAGCTGTGTGACTAGGCAAGTCACTTAACCCCAATTGCCTCACCAAAAAATAAAAAAGAAAAGAAAAGAAGACATAGGAAAAAATACCCCATTTAAAATAACTCTAGAAGTATATAATACCTGGAAGTACACCTGCCAAAACAAACTATATAAACTAGAAATTATATAAACAAAATTATAAAAAATATACTAATAAAATCAGATTTAAATAATTGGGATATAATTAATAGTTCATTAGTAGGTAGAACTGATATAATAAAAATGACAATTTTACCCAAACTGACATATATTCAATGTCATTCCAATTAAAGTAATGAAAAAATTGATGGAATTAGAAAAATAATTTAAAATTTCATTTGGAAAAATAAAAAGTCAAGAATATCAAAGGAAATAATGGAAAAATGTAAAGGACAGGGGTTTAGGAAAACTAGGTCTTAATTCTCAAAATTCTCAAATTCTCAAAAATATCTGGTACTGGCTACAAAATAGAAAGATGAATGGAAATTGACAGCAGCAAATAAAAATAATAACTTGGTATTTGATGAATGTAAAGACTTAAGATTTGGGGATAAGAATTCATTATTTGGTTAAAATCATTGGGGAAACTGGAAAGCAGTATGGCAGAAATTAGGTATAGACCAATTAGGTATAGACCAATATCTTGTCATTTGCCAAAATAAGGTAAAAACATATACATAACCTAGAGATAAGGAGAGCTTTTACAAGAAAATTAGAAATGGAACATATTATATATCAGACTTATAGATAGGCAAATAATTTATGAATGAACAAGAGATAGAGAGCAAATTTAGGTATAAAATGAATAATTTCTATCACATTAAATTAAAAGGGTTTTGTACAAATAATATAAATGTAGCCAAGAAAAGAAAGAAAACAGAAATTGGGGGGGGGGGCAATTTTATAGACAGTTTCTCAGATAAAAGTCTTATATCTAGGGAAGTGGGAAAACTGGGATGCTAATCCACTGTTGGTGGAGTTGTCACTGGATCCACCATTCTGGAGAGCAATTTGGAACTATGCCCAAAGGGTTATAAAACTGTGCATACACTTGTATCCAGTAACATCACTGCTAAGTTTTACTTCCCAAAGAATCTCAAAAAAAAAGAGAAAAAGGACTGTTTGTACAAAAATGTTTATAACAGCTCTTTTTGTTGTGGCTAAGAATTGGAAATTAAAGGAATGCCCATCAATTAGGGAATGGCTAAACAAGCTGTGGTATAGTATTGTGATGGCATATTATTGTGCTATAAGAAATGACAAGCAAGATGATTTCAGAAAGGCCTGGAAAGACATATATGAAGTGATGTATAATGAAGTGAGCAGAACCAGGAAAATGTTGACCACAGTGACAACAATTTTGTTTGATGAAGAATTGTGAATGACTTAACTACTCTCAGCAATACAATAGTCCAAAACAATTCAAAAATCTAAAAAAAAAAGATCCAAAACAATGATAAAGCATACCATCCATCTCCAAAGAAAGAACTGACATTGATTGAACACAGGCTATGCTATTTTTCACTTTCTTTCATTTTTTCTTTTATTCAAGTTTTCTCATACAAAATGATTGATGTGGTAATGTTTTACATAATTGCACACATATAACATATTTGATTGACTGTCACCTCAGGGAGTGGGGGAGAAAAAGGAGGTTAGAGGGGATAAAATTTGGAACACAAAATTTTAAATAAAAATGTTTATTATTTTTGAAAAAAGCTCTCATATCTAAAATATATAAAGAACTCTGTCAAATCTATAAGAACATGAGTCATTTCCTGATTGATAAATGGTCAAATGATATGAACAGGCAGTTTTCTGATGAAGAAATCAAAACAATTTCTAGTCATATGAAAAGTGCTTTAAATCATTATTAGAACAACATAAATTAAAACAACCTTGACATATCATTTTACCTCTACCAGATTGGCAAAAATGATAGAAGGGGAAAGGGACAAATGCTGGAGGGGATGTGGAAAAACAGGATATACTAATTGGGAAAGGAATTGTTGGTGGAATTGTGAAATGATCCAACCATTTTGGAGAACAATGTGGAATTGTGTCCAAAGAGTTATTAAATTACCTATACTTTTTGACCCTATAATACCACTACTTGTTCTTTTTCCAAAGATAATTAGGGGAAAAGGAAAAGAACCTACATATTCCAAAATGTTTATAGCAGCTCTCTTTGTGGTGTCAAAGAACCAGAAATTGCAGAGATGCCTATCAACTGCGGGGATGGCTGAACACATTATATGTACTATGTTATTGTGGTGGAATATTACTTTGCGATAAGAAATGAGGCACTCAAAATTAGAAAAAACATGGAAAGATTTGCATGAAATAATGAAGAGTTAAATAAGCAGAAACAAGAAGATGTTGTATAGAGAGCAATATTATTTTAAGAGCAACTTTGATCAATTAAGTCATTTTAAATATTATAAATACCCAAAATAACTACAAAGGATATATGAAGGAAGATACTATCTGCATCCAGAGAAATAATTGATAAATAGAAGCATGTATAGAATAATTTTACATATACAAACACCTATGTGTATCTAATAATAGCCATACCTGGGGGAGGGGGAGAAGAATAAAAGAAATTTACATGATAATTTTGTTGTATATTTGAATTAAAAGCAAGTTGTACATAGTAGATTTGCAGTTTCATGTACAAATCAACTATGTTATGGAAATGATTGTTTTATTCTTTAAATTAAAAATAAAATTTTAAAAAGATGATTCCTAGAGAATGTGCTTTGAAAGAGAAAGGGAAGAGAGGAAATATATGAAATATCCTTTGCAGGAAGACCTAGAAGGTGTGAATCCAGAGCTACTCTATTTTGAGAATCATTCCATTTTGCTCACACATATATGTTTGTAATGAAAGCAATCCAAAATAGAACATGCCATGGTATCTTATTGTGCAAGCTGTTCTAAGAAACATCCTAGCCCCCCTGTATCCTGTTATACAGAAACACCTAATCGTAAAATTTTATTAAAAGGATTATTGCATCAGATCAGCCTCAAGCCCCCAAAACAGGAACCTTGATAAATCAACATTTCCCCCATCCTAAGAACTCCCCATTTGACTTGCCCTAAAAACTAGAAAGATGTTTGGCAGAAAGTAGTCATGTACCAAAATTTTACACCATATAACAAGATAAGGTCAAAAACAATAAATGATTGGGGCAGCTAGGTGGCGCAGTAGATAAAGCACCGGCCCTGAATTCAGGAGTACCTGAGTTCAAATCCGACCTCTGACACTTGACACTTACTAGCTGTGTGACCCTGGGCAAGTCACTTAACCCCCATTGTCCTGCAAAAAAAAAAACAAAAACAAAAACCCAATAAATGATTTAGACATAAAGGCTGATATCTTAAGTAAATTAGGGGAACATGGAAAAAGGTATTTGACACATCTATGGATAAGGGAAAGTTTATGACCAAACAAATGATAGAAATTAATATTATACTATTATATTAGTAACTAATTATTGTGATTCCCCCTTTTCCTCCTCTTTCTATTAAGATCTAATTCCTGAAAAGGTCAGTCTCTGAAGAGCATTGCTGAATGATGAGATTATGCCTAGTCCCATGGCACAAGTTCCTTAACTAAGTTAGGTAGGGCCCTTACTCAACTAGGAAACCTAATTTTTATCTAAAGTATAAACAGAATCCAGTCTGGGTAAGGGTCCTTGCCTATGGAAGGAACCCCTGTCCTTTATCCCCTCCATTAAAGTTTAGGACAACCTAGCTCATGAAGGAAAAAACTAGCCAGACAGATCCAGATGGAAATGGTTTCTTATCCCTATATTGTTGGAGGCTGCTGAGTATTATGATCAAGCTATGTTTTGGGGAAGAGGAGTTGACATTTAGCCGCAAATGCTCTCTAAATGAATAGTTATATGGTAAAAGTTCCTCTATACCATTAAAAAGTGAAAGCAAAACTTAATGTGTGATACACATATATTCCAGTACATTTTACTTAAGGTAATGTCATAACCACACAGCTTTCAGAACACCAAATTCAGAGCGTGAGTATGATGTGGGGATGGATATAATTGATTGAATTGATTATGAGGTATCCCAAAGAATTGCAAGACTCAGTGACTCAGTTTCCCTAGTTTTATTACAATACTGTGAGTGACCACAGGGAGACCAGCATGGAGATAGGTGTCTCAAATAGGGGGAAGAAGAATAATTATATTTATAGTGAGAAAAAGTAGGTTATCTCCTCATTATTTTAATCTCCTTCTTATGGGAGGTTCATGGGAGGTCTTATGCTAATTTGGACTTCCTGGGGTCCTAAGACAACCTCCAAGGTGGGTACCTTTTACCTTGAAAGTGTGTTTTGGGGGTTTATACATCATAAGATGAACTTAAGGACACATTCAGCCTTTTCTGCACATGTTCTTAAAGATATGCTTAAACTTGTCAGACCCAGGGGTTCTCTGTGTTTATGATATCTCTTTACTTAGCTCTGGTTTCTAGGTGTCCTGTCATCCAGGAATATTAATGGCTTTAATAGTTAATGGTCCCTAGTTACTGTCTCTGTTGATGGTGAGGGTTGATAGGGACAAACCCTCTTGGTTACTGTAAGAACACAAACCTTAGTTTCTCTGTTAACCCTTTTAGGTACTATGGATAAGGACTCAAGCCTCAGTTTATCTGTTAACCCCTTTTTGCTTCCTCCATCACTCCCCCCTTTTCATATGCCCTGGGAAAAGGTAGGAAGATAATTTTTTCTGTAACTGCTTCCTGCTGAGTGAGGGCAATGTAGGGGTCCACGGGGGTCTATGAGCTGAGGGAGATCTAGGAGTCAGAGTTTGAGTGCAAGGACCACAACACAAAACACAAAAGATAAACAGATCAAGGGGCAACAGGGATGCTAATGCAGAATAAATCTAAGAGGTCCATGAAAAACTGAATCAAACAGTTGTGGATGAGTTTCAGCCATTCAGGTGATCTCTGTATCCAGAGGTCTCCCAGAACATAGACTCAACACCCAGAACTACAAGAACAGGGTCTCACAGAGGAATTTGGGGATGAAATTGCCAGCCTAGGCCAGCAACATATCAGAGAATCTTGGAACAAAGAGTCAGCACCCAGAGCTCCCAGCTAGATCAGCAATATTAGCTTATTCAGAGCAAATCCCTGGAAAAATGGTAAAAACAAACAAAAGACAAAAGGGCTATTATGAGGCCAGTGTTGCACAAGATGCAAACCCAGAAGAAATATCTCCAGAACATTTTTAAAAAGCAAAGCCCAAAAGAAAAACAGAGCTTGCTCACAAGATCCATTTTAAAAAATTCTACAAGAGTTTAAAAACTGCAGGAATGAAAGAGCAGCAAGAATAAAGAATGAGAATAATGGAGAAGACTTAGATAATTGATAGCCTAGCACAAGAGTTACAAATACCCAAATAATGAACACCACAAGAACCAGAATGGACTAAATAAGGCAGTTATGTGGTAGTGAAGACATCTTGGAGTCAGGAAGACCTGAGGTTAAATTTGGTCTCAGACATTTAATAGCTGTATGACTCCGGGCAAATCACAACTTCTGTTTATCTCAGTTTCCTCATCTTTATAAAATGGGGATAATAATAGTCCCTACCTCCCAAGGTTGTTGTGAATATCAAATGAGATAATTGTAGAGTGCTTAGCACAGTACCTGACACATAGTAAGCACTATATAAATGGTAGCTATTCTTATGAAATAGAAATTAATGACTACATGAGACAACAAAAAATATCAAAAAACTGAAAAATTGAAAAGAATAGAAGAAAATGCAAAACAAAACAACATACTTGGTAAACAAATCCAGGAAAGGTAATTTAAGAATGCCTAGACTCCTTGAAAGCATATGAAGATCCTAGATATTATATTTAAAGAAATCATGAACAAAAACTATCCAGATCTCTTGGAATCCACAGTTTATCACCAGTACAGGATCGATGTCCTGAAGATCAAGGAGCAACTTTTGGGGATGAATTTTGGATCCCCAGCCTTGTAGAAACTGAGATATAAGCATGCAGTATCTTGTCTAAACTTAGCAGGATCAATGTTATGTGGAAACTGAGATAATTTTTGAGTTAAACAAATGTGCAGATACACACATAAAAATATCAAGGTGATATAGGAGATAATATGCCCCCAGGATACTGGGGGAAATATTTGTACATTTGTTTTTTCTGGATTTGGAAGTAAATCTCCCTTTGTAAAAAAAAAAAAAAACCTAATTGGTATTAAGTGGTTAAATGGAACTGGGATGTTACTCAGTGTCCCCATGGCAAGTACAATTTATAACTATTGTTATTTAAAATTATAACATATAATAAATTATAAATATGATTATAACTTATTTATAATAATTAACCATTATTATTAATGAAGACTTGAAAAAAAGTAGCATGTCAGAGCCAGGCTTCCATCACAGATCATCCAGCACAACCCCTTAGTCAAAAAAGGGAAATAACTTGCCTAAAATGATGCCACAAGTTAGTGACAAAACTAAAAGTCTAAGCAATATCTACTTTTCTTCCTCAATATTTTCCCTATCCCACACAGGATGAAGGACAGAAATAAGTTGGTGATAATTAAGTTGGGGACGATTACTCTATAATTGTCTCTAATAAGTTGTCATGAGAATCACACCCCAGAGGTCCCTGAACCTGTTAAATATTCCCAACACAAGCCCCATGCAGACACTCCAGCTTCAGAATTTTAGGACCCAAGTCCCTTTTCTCCAGTCCCCACCACCACCATCACCACAAGCTTCAGCCAAGGCCTTACCATCCTAACTATGCCTCTTCTCCTCCAGGGAAGAAAGGTTCCTGAATCCCCCATCAGCTACTTTTTGTGAATCATCTCAAAGAGAGAAGTGGAGAAAGCAGGTTTGGACTGAATCTAAGTTCAGCAGAAACCATAGAGGTAAGGCTGAGGGAGCAAACAATAGGGAAGACTCACACAATCACAAAATCTCAGAGTCTGAGGAGATCTCAGTTTTTAGCTAGTAAAACTCATGCGCAAATAGGAATCTTTTTACAGAAATCTCTTCTTCAACATCTTCAAAAAGTGATTATCCAGTATCTGTTTAAGAACCATCATTCAAGGAGAAACGACTGCTTCCCAATGCAGATAATTCTGCTTTTGGATGATTGGTTATTAAGATGTTTTCCCCTAGTACTCTCTATAATAGGCTTTCATTTTAGGGAAGCTTAAAATTTCCTCGTTTCAATTCCTGTGTTTTGGGGAACAGCTAGGTGGCGCAGTGGATAAAGCACCAGCCCTGGATTCAGGAGGACCTGAGTTCAAATCCTACCTCAGACACTTGACACTTACTAGCTGTGTGACTCTGGGCAAGTCACTTAACCCCTCATTGCCATGAAAAAAAAATCCTGTGTTTTGCTTCTACTTCTGTTCTCCAAGGTCTAACAGAAAAAGTCTAACCTTTCTTCCATATGAAGGCCTTCTGAGCATGAGTGTTGCTGTCATGACCCTACTCCAAAGCTTACTATTCTCCAGAGTTCACATTTCCCTAGATTCTGTAGCTCAGTCCTGTGGGGAGAAATTTTGGAAAAGCTGCCTGGTAATGACAGAAATAATATCCCTAAGAAACTTCAAGGAATATTTTATGTAGAGAAATTAGAAAGTAAAGAACAAGATGCTGAGAAAGGTTTTTGGTTCCAAGCAAGCTTGAAGTCTCAGATCCAGGTGAGTTAGGAAGGATCATTTGAATCACATCTGGAGATGAGGCCAGGGTTAGATTAAATAATGATGAAGAACCATTAAAGATTGGATGGGAAAGTATCAACTATACGCAAGTATTTACTCTAGATTTACTACTTTAGATTTAACACTTCAGTGATTTGTAAATGTTGGGAACTCCATCCACTAATACAGATATACAGAATAGTCTTTTATGACTAGTAGTTAGTCTAAAGCCCTGTGGCTGAAAAATACATCAACCTGCAGTCAACCTGCTGATGATAATCACAAAGCACCTTAGATATTACCTTATTTGATATTCACATGCGTGCTAACAATATTCCAATTTTACAGATGAGGAAACTGAGGCTCAGAGAAGTTAAGTGACTTGAATGTCACTTAACTAGCAAGTGTCAGAGGCAGGATTCAAATTCTGTTCACCACTATACCACCTTGCTGCCTCTCCAATTTGGGCAAGCTGATCCTTGGACAGCAGACATTTGGACCATTACCAGACCTATACTTAAAGTCTTTCTAGCTTGATAAGATTTCCTACAACTTGTTTTCTTCTAATAGTGTGCAGGTGAGGACAATCAGTATGGTGAAATATCTTAAGTTCTTAAAATTTAAGGATCGACTAAAGGAGATGGAAATGTTTAAACAGAAGAGACAATTTTAAGAATAAATTATAGCTGACTTCAAGTACATGAAGGGGTTTCACATGTAAAATTAATTATTAGGGAGGCAGCTAGGTGGTGCAGTGGATAAAGCACTGGCCCTGGATTCAGGAGTACCTGAGTTCAAATCCGGCCTCAGGTACTTGACACTTACTAGCTGTGTGACCCTGGGCAAGTCACTTAACCCCCCATTGCCCCACCAAAAAAAAAATTAATTATTAGGTCCAGAAAAAACTACAGTAGGAAAACAAAAGGTACTAGCAAAACATATTTAAACACAAAAAGGAATTTAGAAAATGTTCAAAAGAAAATGAATTGGACTTGTAATGACTGACCCAGAAGGCAGATCTAGGAATATTGAATAGAAGTTGCAAAGAGGAAAATTCAGGCTTGATATAAGAAAAAAGTAACTAAGAATTAGTGCTATACAAAGCTGAATGGGCTAGCTGCAGAAGATATTAGATAATCTCTCATCAAGTATGGTGTAAAAGTAATTCTTACTAACGTGCAGATTGGATTAAATGATCTTTGAGGTCACTTCCAACTCTGAGAATGAGATTTTGTGAGAACCTATGACTATTTCCTTGCAATGATTCATATTATCAATTATGATAATAATTGATAAGTCATAATTATCAATTATGACTTATTTTCCTTTAATATATGCTTCATAAGATAACTTCATTGATTAATGTGGCTATGTTTCACTATCTTATTAAAGACATTATTGTTTTTAAATTATAGTAATAAAAATTAATGTCTATATCTGAATCTCAGCCAAATAAACATATTGTAAATTTATGTTCATAAAAACTTGTCTTTTAATAGATTGAGACATTTCTCTGACTTATTTATTGCACTCCATTTTATATCCAGTAGATATGTACAGAGAAAATCGAACCAGTATTTCTGGATTCCTCCTCCTGGGTTTCTCTGAGCTACCAGAACAGCAACAAATTTTCTTCTGGTTGTTCCTGTGTGTATACCTGGTCACTATGATTGGGAACCTGCTCATCTTGCTGGCCATTGGTTTAGATGCTCACCTTCACACCCCCATGTACTTTTTCCTGGCCAACCTCTCTTTTGTCGATATTTGCTTTTCATCAGTCACAATACCCAAGATACTGGTGAACCACATGTTGGGAAGTAAATCTATCTCTTACATAGAATGTATGGCACAGATATATTTCTTTATCACTTTCATAAACATGGATGGGTTCCTCCTGGGAGTTATGGCATATGACCGCTATTTGGCTATCTGCCGCCCACTTCACTATACCACTATCATGCGACCTAGACTATGCATCATTTTGGTGATGGTATCATGGATCATCACTCATCTACATGCCCTCTTACATACCCTACTCATGGTCCAATTATCATTCTGTGCTGAGAACACCATCCCCCACTTCTTCTGTGACCCATACCCCATCCTGAAGCTCTCCTGTACTGACACCTATCTCAATGACTTGATGGTGTTCACCGTGGGTGGGATGGTGTTCATGACTCCATTCATGTGTATCACAGTTTCTTATGCCTACATCTTCTCCAAGGTATTGAAGATTCCATCTACTCAGGGGATAAAGAAAGCTCTGTCCACATGTGGCTCTCATCTCACCGTAGTATCTCTCTTTTATGGGGCTATCATGGGAATCTATCTGCGCCCATCATCCTCCTACTCAGCTCATGATATGGCTGCCACAGTTATATTCACCATGGTAACTCCAATGCTCAATCCTTTCATTTACAGTCTAAGAAATCGAGACATAAAGGCAGCCCTAAGAAAAATTAAAAGAGAGCTTTTCAAAGATTCTAGAATCATAAAATTTTAGATCTAAAAGACACCTTGGAGGTCATCTAGCTGAACCTATAATAACCACACAAACTCCCTGACCACCTGCCTCCTCTCAATCCCTATAGATGAGGTTGTTTAACCATAATTGGCAGGCTCCCACCTCCCCAGTCTAGCACCTATGAAAGGGAAATATAAGGATCCTAAAATCTATAGTGTGTCAGCTCAACTTCAAGCCAGGTCTAATGCTGATCACACTCTGAACCTGTACAACTTGGGTCTGGTAAGAGGGGTATTGCCTTGTTCTAATAGAATCATAGATTCTCAAAGGCAAAGGAACTTCATATATCCTCTAATCCAATGCATATCTGAACAATAATCCTCCCCACCACATGCCCAGTAAGTAGCCAATCCAACTTAAGATGAAGACTTATACAAGCATAAGGAACTCATTACCTCCCAAGGCAAAGCATTCCACTTTTTGATAAATCCAGTTATTGAAAAGTTTCTCCTAATATTGACTCAAATTTCAATTCATTGTCGATCCCACCCAGTAATTCTATAGTTCCATCCTCTGGAATGAAGCAAAATAGATTTATCTCTCTTCTTTTGGACTAACCTTCAAGACAGTTATTATATTGTTTTTCTATCATCCAACCCCAATATGTTTTCTCTACTTCAGGCTAAGTATCCCTACTTTGGCTAATTCTTATATAACATAGTTTCCACTTCTTTTGACATAGTAGTCACCCTCATAACGACTTGGCCAAGCTACCATTAAACTTTCCAGAAATATAGCACTCAGAACTCAATACTCCAAATGTAATCTAATCAGGACAAAATAGAGTGACTTCCCTTAATCAGGACACTATACTTTGCCTTCTAGGCTTTCTCTCAATTTGCTCCATAAAATTCTGTCTTGTAGTCTTATCTTAATGTATCCTCAATCCCACGAATGTTTTGGGTTGTTATGAGATACTATCCCTTTAATAATCTTTTTTTTTGGGGGGGGGGATTAGGGTTAAGTGACTTGCCCAAGGTCACACAACTAGCAAGTGTCAATTGTCTGAGGCTGGATTTGAACTCAGGTCCTCCTGAATCCAGGCCAGTGCTTTATCCATTGCATCATCTAGCTGTCCCCTCCTTTAATAATCTTTCACTGCCAACATAAAGTGATCCTCTGTCAACTTCTTGCCTTATCACCTAGTTATAGTAATTGGGCTTCCATACTGTTGTACAAATCTCAGTCCCTATCATTGCTTCATTCATAATCTACTGTTGTTCTGGAACTTGAATCTTGCCTTGCTCCCCTAGATACTCCCAAGGACTGGTATACCTCATTCCTGTCTTATTACATGTTGTTGACTTCGTACGCCACTAACTTTCTTTGCCTTCATCTCGGGTTCAGTAAACATTTATTATGCACCTACTATGCACAAGGCTCTGTGATAGACACTGGACCTCATTCTATTGCTGAAGTTACTTAACACCCAACTTTAGGATCAAATAACATATGTAAAGTGCTTCACCAACCTTAAAGTGCTTTAAGAATGCTACCTATTATCATTATTAATATTATTATTATAATCTTAGTCTCCAAGTTCAAAATCTTAATGGTTCAATTCAAGGACCATAAATATCCTATTGAAATGTTTCCCTTTCTGAGTTTTATATTCCTCTAATGCTGAACCCCTCCCCGCAAAACTTAACTATGCTGGTCCTCAATAGATAGGCTTACATTTTATTCCTAGGTCTCTACTTGAATTTTTTCTGGTATAATAAGCTTTGACTGAGCTTGTTCTTTGCTATTGTAAGCTTTAAGAATCCAAGGTCGCCTCCATACTAGCATTAGATATAGAAATAGGATTTTAATTAAATTATTCATTATACACTCCCCCCAAAATGGTATGTATATTGTACCCTTTTCATATCTCTTCATGTTTTTCTTACTATTCTTTAAACTTCTATACACCCTCTAAATTCCAACACAGATCCACTTCTGAAGCCTTTCTTGACCACTTCTAGCTGGGGCAACTAGGTGGCACAGTGGACAGAGCACCGGTCCTGGAGTCAGGAGTACCTGAGTTCAAATCCGGCCTCAAGACACTTAACACTTACTAGCTGTGTGACCCTGGGCAAGTCACTTAACCCCAATTGTACTCCCTCTGCTGTCTTTACTACTTTACTACTTCTTTTACAACTCTTTAGTCATCTTTTGAAGTGTACATCTCACTTTCCCAATTCCATTCAAATCAGCAAACATTTGGGGAATATATTATAAGGTGTTCCAAAAATCTTAGTGCAGTTTGGCTGTTAAAGCTTAAAACCACACTGACTTTTGGGACATTGTATTTATTCCTAACCACATTTCAAACTTCCTAAGCAAAAGGACCATGTCTTAAAATTCTAACTTCCAATAGCACAACACATTCTGTAGGCATTCAATAAATGTTTGGTTATATTTTAAAGCATTGTGAATTTAACAATATAATTTTTATTTTTTAAAAAACATTCAACAAGTTGTTGCATTGGACCATTTCCTTTTTAGATGGACAAAGTTCCAGGAGTCCTCATATATTTGTGTATTTGTGGAATTACAGACGAAATGATCTTTGAGGATCTAAATCTCTGATTCTGTGACCGTGGAAGGGTAGTTTCTAGTAAAAAGGTTAGTAGTACTATTCCTAGTCCCATCTTGTTTAGCATGTTTTATAATCAATAACTTATATCTGTAGTTCCTGATGATAGCAACAAGATAATGATGATGACAACAAGGATCATGGTGATGATGACAGCAGTGATAACAATTGTTATGATGATGGGCCTGAAGTCAGGAAAATTTGAATGCAAATCCAGCCTCCAGAGACTTCCTAGCTTGTGACCTTGAGCAAGTCATTTACCCTTTGTTTGCTTCAGTTTCATCAAATATTATTGGTGATTATAATAAAACCTACCTTCCAAGGTTGCCGTGAGAATCTGATGCTATATTTGTAAAGCACTTAGTACAATGCCAGGAATATAGTAAGCATTATATAAATGCTAACTATCATGATGCTGATAATGATAGTAATGATGGTGATTATGATGATGATGATGATGTCGCCTTGTTAATGTCAGAACTTTTTATGGGTTCCCATGTGATTGCTGTTGGGTTCATAATGTTGAATGAGAAAATGTATTATGACAAAGTACTATGAATTTGGCAAAACCTTTAAATTTATTTGTATTTTATTAGTTTTACAAGTATCTATATAGATCTGAAAATAGTCATTTGGGGGAGATATGCGGGGGGGAAATTGAGGTAATGTAAAAATTGTATTTATTTAATTTATTTTTTAAATTATATATGTGCAAGATACCAGTTTCCATAATAAATATTGATTAATATTACATCACTTAATTAAATAGCTCTCTCGCAATAACTTTCTTCCCCTGAAATCCTCCTCACTCCAGTACAACCCCCATGCAACCATGTTCTTCTGACTATAGGTTGGGAAGCATGGATTTGAATGAAGACAAAGAAAATAAGATTCTAAAATGAGTAATGATATGAAGATGGGAGGCAGAGAAAACACCAACCTGAGAGGCTACAAAAACTGTTTGAAACCAACTTTCATTCAATTAATCAAAGTTAATAAATGTAAATGCTAACAACCCGTTTAAAATGGTTAAAAATCAGCTTTCTAAACATAGAATCATAAACTCAGAATTGGAATATACCCCAAAAGCCATCCAATCCAATCCAAAACAGAACAAGAATCTCCCCTAGAATGTAGACAGGAAGTGGTCATCCAATCTTTACTTGAAACTTCAAGAGAAGATGAACTCAGCATCTTCTAAGGCCGCTCATTTCATTTTAGGAGAGCTTGAATAATTGGCAAGTTTTTGTTACATCAAGGATAAATTTATTTCTTTGTAACTGCCACTCATTCTTCCATTTTCTACCCACTGGAGTCATCAAAAAAAAATCGCATCCCAAACTGCACATCAGCACTTCAGATACTTGAAGATTGTTAACATATGTCCCTAAGACTTCGCTTCTTCAAGCTGAACATACCCAGTTCCTTCAACTCATCTTTATATTGTATGATCTCAAGACTTTTCACCATCATAGTTGTCCTCCTCTGAGAAACCCCCAGGTTATCAATGTCCTTCCTGAAGTACAGGCAATATGCTCTAGTTCAATTTGGAAACAGGATATCTAAGCTTGGGTTCTGCTTTGCTAGCTGTGAGACCATGTACAC
Source organism: Dromiciops gliroides (assembly GCF_019393635.1). Taxonomy (NCBI): domain Eukaryota; kingdom Metazoa; phylum Chordata; class Mammalia; order Microbiotheria; family Microbiotheriidae; genus Dromiciops; species Dromiciops gliroides. The sequence continues at coordinate 622,227,637 of NC_057862.1, read as the reverse complement.
AATACAACACAACTACTAAGTATCTCCAACTCCTCATATCCAAAACGAAGTTATTGTTTTCACTAACGTCTTCATAGGCTTAGTGTGAGCACAGTTCTTTGCAAACTTTTAAAATGTAAGATATGTTTATTCACAAGAGGCAGTTAGGTGGTACAGCCCATGGAAATCAGGATTTGAAATCAGGAAAAGCAGACACTTACTAGCTGTGTGGCCCCAGACAAGTCACTTAGCCTCTGTCAGACTCAATTCCTGCATTTGCAAAATGGGGTTAATAACACCTACCTAACAGGGCTGTTGTGAAGGTCAAATGAGATAATATTTGAAAAGCACTTTCCAAACCTTGAGGCTTTATATAAATGCTAGCTGTTATTCTTTTTATTTTTGTTATTTTCTAAATGATACTTGAAGGCAGCATGAATCTCTGTAATCTGGCCCACTCTCCTCTAAGAAATATCACAATTTCTGATTTCTACCTTGAAAGGAGGAAAAGAAGAGAATTGGCTAGGTACATGTTCCTTCCCTTTCCCATATACAAGAATGGTAATGGATTAGAATTATATCTAGCTCCTCCCCTCCAAAAAAAAAAAAGATATTTGTTGGTCCAGTGATAGAGTCTTTCCTCTGGCCACTCTTTTTTTTTTAGTGAGGCAATTGGGGTTAAGTGACTTTCCCAGGGTCACACAGCTAGTAAGTATTAAGTGTCTAAGGCCAGATTTGAACTCAGGTACTCCTGACTCCAGGGCCAGTGTTCTATCCACTGCACCACCTAGCTGCCCCTTCTCTGGTCACTCTTAAAGAGGTAGGGGTTGATCCAAAATTACACTGATTGACTTGACTCCTTTCCACCAAATACTGGTTGTACAAAAGTCTATTACAAGTAGCAAATAGTGAGTAATCTCAATTATCCAAACAAATAGACAATAGAAATCAGAAAAAAACAATTTATAGATTAGCTTAAAATTGAAAATATACAGAGGGGGGCAGCTAGATGGTGCAGTGGATGAAGCACTGGCCCTAGATTCAGGAGTACCTGAGCTCAAATCCGGCCTCAGACACTTGACACTTACTAGCTGTGTGACCCTGGGCAAGTCACTTAACCCCCATTGCCCAGCAAAAAAAAAGAAAGAAAGAAAGAAAGAAAATATACAGAGGGAAGGAGCTCTTCAGCTGAGATTCATATAGATATCTCAACTCAAATCGAAAAAGAAACCATGATCAGGGACAAATTAAAAAGCTACCTTCCCCTCCTTGTCTGCAGCTCCCAAATTCTTTCAACATGTCTCTGCTGAAGATGCCTTGAACCATAGGTGTCTCTCCTTCCAAGAAGCTTTAACACCAGTATCACCTATGCAGGAAATCAACATTCTCTCTACCAATTAGAGGTCACTTTTCTCTCTCTCTCTCTCTCTCTCTCTCTCTCTCTCTCTCTCTCTCTCTCTCTCTCTCTCTCTCTCTCTCTCTCTCTCTCTCTCTCTCTCTTTCTCTCTCCTCTCCTCTCCTCTCCAAATGCAGCATCACACAAAAGATCACAGGCATGGGCAAAAGGCCAATTACAAAGCATGTAAATGTCAGTGGGGTTTTTTTTTTTATTATTATGGATCAGAGTTCTAGGTGTGGACAGACAAAACCATATTGACCTAATGAAAACTAAGGTGTTTGTATTATGTATTCAGAAATGAACCTCGGGAAATTATGAGTTCAATGTATATTATAGAACAGGAAGAAGTGACATGGATACAACTGACCTACTCCACAGGCTTCATTCATCATAGATCATGGTGATTCCCACAAAAGAAGTGAAGCCATACTATGACTGAAAGAAAATGGGACCTCTGACATAGAAATGTTTAGGAAAAATTCTGGCCAGAAGGAGAATGACAATTAGTGATTCTTTACTTGTTTTCAATAGAATTTCTGTTTTTCTAATTCTTCCTGCTAAATTTCATTTATTATTTATAGGAATATTGGAGATTGACATGGATTTATTTATATTATACCCTGCAATTTTTCTAGTTATCAATTATTTCAATTAATTTTAATTGACTCCCTAAGGTTCTCTACCTACATCATCATATAATCTTCAAAAAGTAATAATATTGTTTTCTCTTTACCTATCTTTATCTCTTCATTTTCTAGCATGGTTAAATAATATTGATGATAATGGTCATCTTTGCTTTATCATGGATCTTATTATAAAGGCCTCTCACTTTTCTCCATTACACAATGTTTGCTATTGAATTTGTATAAATCCAATATTTACTATGTTAAGTAAAGGTCCATTTATTCCTGTAATTTCTAGAGTTTTAATAGAAACAAGTGTTATATTTTGTCAAAAAGCCTTTGCTAACTCTATTGATTTAAGTGTATGGCTTTTATTATTTGTATATTGGCATGGTTTATTATATTTATAGTCTGCCTTTATGTCTGTATTCCTTGTAGAAATCCTACCTAGTCATAAGATATAATCTTTCTAATGTGTTGTTATAGTCAATTTGTTAATATTTTATTTTAAAATTTTTCCATCAATCCTCATTACATATATTGGTCCATGGTTTTATTTGTTATACTATATTTTAATAATATGAAGAGATCAGAGGTATAGTGCAATTATATACGTATATGCATATGTATAATATTTATATTACACTGAAATTTTTAAATTTTTTATAGAATTTACTTGTAAATCATCTGATCCTGGCTTTTTACCCACTTAAATATTTTAAAAACTGGTAAATTAGAGTAAATGGATGAACTTTTCAAAAATATTAAATACCCACATTAACAAAAGAAGAGACAATTTAAATAACCCAATATCAGAAAAAGAAATTGAATAAACCATAAAAAAACTCCCAAAGGGAAAAATATACAGACTAATATGGCTTTATAAGTGAACTCTATCAAACATCCAAAGAAAAAATCATTCTAATATTGTAATTATATAAACTCTTTGCAAAAATAGCAAAAGATCCTTACAAACTCTTTTTATAACACAAATATGATTTTGATACTTAAACCAGGGAGAAAAAAAAAACATCAAAATAAGAAAACTATAGGCAATATATCTAATTAACATTGATGAAAATATATATTAAGTATTAGGGAAGAATCTATAACAACTTATTACAAAGGGTACCCATTATGGCCATGTTAATTTTAAACTAAGAAACTAGGGGTGGCTGAATATAGGAAAAATATAAACATAATAGGCCATATTGATAGCAGAAATCATTAAAACCCCATGATTACATGAATAGATGCTGAAAAGTCATTTTACAAAATCTAATTTTTTTAAAATACTAGGAAGGAAAGAAATACATGCCTCTTTAACATGGTAAGTAATATCTATATAAAAACAAGGATAAACAATCTATGTAATAGAAAAAGGTTAAAAGTCTTTTCCATAAGAACAGGATTAAAATAAGAATGCATATTATCATTACTACTATTTAACATGATCCGAGAAATATTATCTATAACAATGACAAGAAAAAAGATGTAGAAGTAATAAGCAAAGGCAACAATAAACTTAAGCTACCACATTTTGTACATCATATGACATTCTAGCCTAAGAATCCTAGGGTCAACTAAAAATGATTACAACAATTAATAATTTTAGCAGCTTCGCAGGATATAAAATAAATAATATTATATGAATCTTTGACATTTCGGTATGCTATAAAAATAATCTAGCAGGAAAAAAATAGAAAAATTCAATTCAAAATAGTTATAGAATTATAAAATATGTGGGAATCTACCTGTCAAGACATACCCAGTAATTCTATGAATGCAACTATAAAACATGCATTATGGAAATAAAATATATGTAAACAATATAAGAACTATTATTTGCTCATAACAATTACAATATTATTTATTTATTCAGTGCCTATCAAGTATCAAAGGATTATTTCATATAGCTGGAAAAAATGACTCTGAATGATGCAATGAATAACTATGATTCCATTAAGATAAAGCATGCTACTCATAGCCTAACAGAGCAGTGATAGACACAAATTACAGAATAAGAATATATTTTCAGACACAACCAATATAGGAATTTGTTTTTCTTGACTATGTGTATTTATTGCCAGAGCTCTGTTTTGCTTTTTTTTTCAATGGAAGGAAAGAAGTAGAACAAGGAGAGCAAAAGATATCAAGCCTAAAGAAAAAAAAGGAAATAAAAGAAAGAAATTACTTAATGAGTTATATTTTTTAAAAACACATACAAAGAAAGGAACAGAAGGAAGGGCATAAAGAAGAATCAACCAGAAGAGCTACAGGTTGAATATTGCTGACTCATACTGAGCTTGTAATCAATTAAAAACTTCAGGTTGTGTCAGGAATACTTTCTAATTTCATCTTCACCATTTTTCACTTGTGAAGTTGATTTATTTTTTAAAACCCAATTGCATAACTTGAACCTTTTTGTTCTTATTTTAGTTCCTCTTATGACATTTGGCCCAATGGTCTACTTTGTTGGGAAATTTGGAATTCTAATTGTTAATTATTATATTTTATACCTCCCATCTTTGTGTCATCTGAAAATATTCCATGCATACCATCTATGCCTTCATCCAAACTCAAAAAGACATTAGACAGTTCATGACCATTTAGAATTAATATTCAATAGAGTCTTTTCTTATTTTGTATGACCAGGGAAACACATTAACAATATTTCATTTTAAGAGTTCACACGAGGTTGTATGGAATATTTTTAAGTGAGAGGTTTCACTACCACAAAAATTTTCAGAATAATTGGCCAACAGGAAAAAGTACAAATATTTAAATATTGATTCTAGCATTCTGTGCTCTTCACAACATGTCCTCATGCTACTTTTCCAAACTCATCTTTAACTTCTCACTTTTATGTGCCCAACTCTTTGCACATACACAGAGTCTATGACAGTTCCTATTACATTAGGCATTTAATAAATGTTTGTTGTAATAAAGAATGCGTGAAGGGCAGCTAGGTGGCACAGTGGATAAAACACCAGCCCTGGATTCAGGAAAACCTGAGTTCAAATCTGTCCTCAGACACTTGGCACTAGCTGTGTGACCCTGGGCAAGTCACTTAACCCTCATTGCCCTGCAAAAAAATGTATGACATATGGCATTCTATTTTCCTCTGCTCAAGTTTTGTGTTTCCAAAGATTTTTGTTACAATCAGACATGTCTATTTATAAACTCTCTGAGGAGAAACCATATATTGTGCTATTTCCCCTTCTCCAGTACTCTAATTCAGTTTAGCATTGTGCACACAGAATATGTTCAATAAATACTTGTTGATTTTTATAAGATTGCATGAAACCCTGGAGTTCATAGGTTTCAGGGGCCAAGGATAAGAAAAATCAAGGGACAGTTTTCCCTCTGAGAAGCTTCCTCAGGGCCCCCTTCATGTCCTGGTTCCTTAGACTGTAGATAAAGGGATTGAACATGGGAGTCACAACAGCATACATCACTGTGGCCACTGAGTCTTTCACAGAATAGGTTTTCAGAGGCTGAAGATATACCCCAAACAGGGTACCATAGAACAGGGAGACCACAGCCAGGTGTGAGGCACAGGTAGAGAATGCTTTGTATTTTCCAGTGGCTGAAGGGATCCTCAGTATGGCCTTGACAATTTGAACATAAGAAATGAGCATGAGCAGAAAGGGAACAATGAAAAGGAGAGAGCCTGTTGTGAGTAGCACTGCCTGGTTGACTCGGGTGTCAGAACAAGCCAACTGTAGTAGGACATACATCTCACAGAAGATATGACTGATTTCCCTTGGCCCACAGAATATCAAAGTGGCCATTAGAATTGTGTGGGTCAACCCATAGAGAATAGAGAGGACCCAACATGGAACTAACAATAGAATGCACAGTCTGGGGCTCATGATTGTGGTATAATGAAGAGGACGACAGATGGCTACAAAGCGGTCATAGGCCATCACAGCCAGGAGGAGATTGTCCAGAGCCACCAATGAAACTAAAAAATACAACTGTATCAGACACCCAGTGTAAGAGATGGACTTTTTCTGGGTATATAGATTCACCAGCATCTTAGGAACAGTATTAGACACAAAGCAGACATCAGTGAAGGAGAGGTTGGCCAAGAAGAAGTACATAGGGGTGTGGAGGTGAACATCAGAGATAATGGCCAGGACAATCAGCAGGTTCCCAACCATAGTGACTAGGTACATAGCCAGGAATAGTCCAAAGAGAAACCTCTCATGCTCTGGATCCTGAGTGAGGCCTAGAAGGAGGAACTCAGAAACACTGGTCTGGTTTTGAAAGCCCATGTCTCTGTGTGAATGCAACAAAGACAAATGTTTATGTAGCAGCTACTGGATAGTAGGTTTCTACATATTTTAAAAATTGATTGATAAATGTGACCCAATAATTATTTTTAAATTAATGCAAGTTTAAATGAATACATTTTGAAATTACAAATAAATAAATGCATGAATTATTCAATTTAATTCAGGAAAAAACTTATTTTGCATTCTAAGTACTTGCTATATGAAGAAAAAAACAAGAGTCATTACCTTCAAAGAGTTTAATGAGTTGTGAAGAAATTCTGATCGCATGTATATGCATAAAGGCAATTGGAATAGTGAGTAGGGGTCTAGATTTAGAACAATGAAATCCTGGGATCAAATCACACCGCTGAGACATGCTAGCTATATGACCATGAGCAAAGCCTTTAAATGCTTTGAAACTCAGTCAGCTCTTTAAGACTGTTGTCGAGGGCAGCTAGGTGGCACAGTGGATAAAGCACTGGCCCTAGATTCGGGAGTACCTGAGTTCAAATCCAACTTCAGACACTTGGTACTTACTAGCTGTGTGACCCTGGGCAAGTCACTTAACCCCCATTGCCCCGCAAAAAAAAAAAAATTTTAAAAAAGACTGTTGTCAATTGCAATTAGTAAAGAACATTGACATATTTGAATCCATTCAGGCTACTTATTTTGAGAGAAATACTGGACAAACTGTTACATATAATATCAGATGTTGTCACTTTCATAGCAGTTTTTACTTAAATGATTTTCTTTGCTACAAGAAAGTATTCCATTTCAGAGTGAGATAGTTTTAAGGTATATCCAAAAATTACTATGAAAGTTAAACAAGACATCAACACAACTTATGTTATAAAATTTTGAAAGGAAGAAGCACTGATAAGGCTTGGTGACAAATTAGATAGTGGTGAAAAGTCAAGAGGAGAAACCGAAGATGACTTGATGATGCTGAGCTTGGGAGCCTGGGAAATAGGATCATTATGAAGGAGAGCCAATGTACTGGGGACAATGGTAAGTCTGATTCTGTACAGCTTATGTTTCAGTTACAGATGACAAGGATACAGAAATGGGGTGAGGAAGAGTCAATTTGGCATAGTAGAAAAGAGCAGTGAACTTGGACCTAGAAGATGTGGGTTGAAAAAAAAGGGAAAAAAAAAGAAAAAGAATTTTTTTAATTTCAAAAATAAAAAAGATGTGGGTTGAAATCCAAGCTCTAAGAGTTGCTACTAATGTAACTGTACACAGGTTGCTTGATTATTCTGAGTCTCATTTTCTTCATCTGTGAAATAATAAATAATCTGTAAAATGATAATAAATAATAATAATAATACATGTACTAATATACCTCCCAGGGATGATATGAAGAAAAAGTTCCTTGCAAACTTTTAAGTACTGCGTAACACATTCATTACTATTGAAAAGACATAGAACCAAAGCTTAGACAATATGAGATCAAAAACATTTTCGTTTCTGGGTGAGGGCTAAAGAAAAGCTTGTCAAAATGCAATAAAATAATTAGGTTACATATGTTGTCAAGGGAGAGTTTTCCCTTTCAAAAGATATCCCACATGCCTTTTGTGTCCCAGTTCCTTGGACTGTAAAGAATAGTGGCCAAATAGACTTTAGGGGTTTGGAAGAATTTTAGAGGATGAACAAATTGTTTATATTGATCATGACATGACATTCTGCTTTTTTCTTCCAAATCCTGGTGGAGAGGATTCAGTAACTTGTAAAAAGAAGGCATTCAAAGAGGTGAACATATTTGATTGCCTGGGTATTGGTGTATATCATTTCCATAATGGATAGAGTTCTGGGCCTGAAGTCAGGAATTCCAATATGGCCTCAGACACTGACTAGCTATATGAGCCTGGGCAAGACACTTAACATTTATTTGCCTTAATCCACTGGAGAAGGAAATAGAAAACCACTCCAGTATCTTTGCCAAGAAAATCCTATATGGGGTCATGAAGAGTTGGACACTACTAAACATCTGAACAAGAAGAAGAACAAAAACAACAACAGGAGATGGCTGTTCGGTCAAGTTGACCCACTTCAGGGGATTCTAGGAAAAATATTTCCATTCTGCTGGGAGTTTGGAAAGAGCTAGGTCATGGCAAATGGCTCTACTGGACCTGAAACAACACCATACCACTTACTTGACCTCGAGAGTAAAATAGGAAGAAAATAGGTAATAAAATTTAAAACATCTAGATATATCTAATAATTACTTTTATGCCCTTTTGATTCTTTGAACCAATGTGAATTATTTGTGAATTTACTTTTTCCTGAATAAATAGACCTGGAAAGAGCTGCACATAGACTCCAGAGGGAGAGAAGAAAAGAACTGGATGTTTGGAGCTATCCACACCTCACAGTCAAGCTAAAATAAGACCATGTAGGAATCAGGACAGGAGGACAGCTAAAGTTAAAGCATGAACTGCACAGGAACTACATCAGAGCATAAGAATCAAGGTTTAGAAAGAATGCTCTAACCCAGGCCAAAAGAATGTTCTACATACCAAAGGAAGCTATAGATATTAGAGTCTCACCCTGGCTCTCTCATATGTGCACATTCAATTTCCTTATTCACAGATTTTGCAGTTTTCAATGTACAATACATGGACTGGAACCCAAGGCTCATATCTTCTCAGGCTCTACCACAGTGTCTTGAATATAGCAAGTGATTCTATGTGTTTTTAATTGAATTTTATAATGGATATATATATATATATATATATTATCATTACACAGGTCATTTCTTTTGTGTTCTTGCAAGTATAATAAAAAAACTAATATTTTATATTACACTCTTATATAAGTTGTTTTGCATTCTTTATCTTGTTTGTTCTTCACAGTCACTCTCTGAAGTAATCCAATTATACTATTAGCTTTATTTTATAGATGAACTATAACAGAATCTCAGAGTATTTAAGTGGCATGCCCATGATCTTGCAGTACATAACAAAAGAGGACTTTGGACCCAGATCATCTGTGCCAAGTTTCAGTCCTTTCTTCTATACCATGCCACATCTCATATGACTCCCTAAGTTGCATCCCATATCAAAGCTGCCTGACTTTGCCTGAATATAATTAGCTCTAAGTGGATGACTCCATTACTCTCAAATAGATTTTCAACCTCCTGAGGAAGTGGGAAGTAGAGGGAGAATCTATAAAAAAATATCTCATGTTTGGGTGGTCCACTCGAAACTGCTTCCTTAGACGAGGCTCAACCTGGACTTAGAGGTAAGATGGATGAAGGGAGCTATATGTGTATGTACATGTGTGTTTATGTTTGTGTGTGTGAGTATTGCTCCATGTAAATGAGGACTTGTGAATGTCTATGTAGGTCTCTGTCTTTTTGTAGGTGTCTTGGTGTCTGCATATTAATCTGGAAGGAACTCTTCCATTTCTATTAGCCTCTTACCTAGAAGGCCTATGCTGACCTCAGGAGCTCTCATACAAGGCCATAACTCTGCTCTCTTCTCTCCAGATGATGAGACATTCACAGTGACATACTACACAGGAACAGAGGAACTTTCTCTTCCTGCAGTCGTAGAGCTGATTCCATAGATTGGGGAACGCCAGTGCTGGGCTAGGGGAATAATTCCCAGGTATCATTTCTCTAAAGCCAGAAGGGCCTGAACCAGGACAGTGTGAAGCATAAATATATATATATATATATAGATGAGATTTAAAGGTCCTCTGGGAGACAAATTCCTAAAACTCTCCACTGGAGATGAATAGAGATAGTTATTTCATCAGGGTTCCACAATCTAAGTGTTCTGTGGGGAGGAATTTTAGGAAATAAGCCTCTCATTCAGACCTCCAGTCCACCCAATGATCTGGCGCCAGCTGCACCAGGGAGTGTTTTCATTCTATCCTTCTGTCTACTATCCTTTGAGACCCAGCTCCCCATGGTATTTCTTTCTTGAGGCCCTTCATAATTCCCCTAGCTAGGAGTAAATTGAGAGTAGTTATGATGATCTCACTTTTCTTTGGCACCTTCATGTACAATATATTTAAAGTCATAGAGACATCAGATGGTAACAACTGTAAGGAACTTTGAGACATTCAGTTCAACCCTTAATTTTATATCTAGGGCAGCCAAAGATAGACTTTATTAGAGAAATATACATATTCACAGAAATATAGTAGAAAACAATAGGTACAAAAGACAGACACATTTCCGTTGAAGCTTGGAAAAGAGAGACTGCTTGTCTCCATATGACCAAGACAGTTTTCCTCAAGGGGGTAGCATTTGAGATGGACCTTGAAAAGTCTGTAGGATTCCAACTGTTGGGTAGTAAAAAGGATGATGAGGCATGACATTACAGGTATAGGGAAGGATGTTAGCAAAAAATACGGTGGTGGGAAAGTATGGAAAATGTTTGGGAAACAGAATATTCAAGTTTGACTAGAAGGGAATAAATGTGAAAGGCAATAGTGAGAAATAAACCAAACAAGTTGAAACAGGACAAGATTGATATGATCCACTCAAATGTAGATCCTTATAGTTTTGTTAAAGACTTTACATATACCTTATTCTGTCTAATGTTTAAATCTGTGTGTACATTCAGGCCTGTACATGTGTGAACATGCATTTGTGTGTGAGGAGGCACATGTATGTGATTTGGGGACTGCTTATTAGACAATGTTCTCCCTTCCCCAAAAGTGGCCTTCCCCAAAAAGTGGGTTATTTTCTAGATCTGTCACCATACTGAGTCTCTCACTGGGAAAAATTCTGTCACTTTTTGAAGAAATCTGTGCTCCAAGAAGGTTTAGAATGATGACTGGAACCCCATAATCTCCAGTAATAATCTCCATTATTACTATCCAATCGCTCAATGCAATCCAAGTCATCCACTTAATACTATTAATCTATGCACATCTCTGAACCAGTAGGATTATAGGAAAATTAACAAACCCTGATCATATTGGAAATTGGTTTCCTACTAAGAAGCTTTCAAGTTCATACTATATAAAGATTAGGTAAAGGAGCTGTGGATATGTAACAAACAGAAAAGATACCAAGAGGTCATATACCTACTGGCTTCCTGATCTCCCTTTAAAATATCTTAAGTCTCACCTTTCACAGGATGTCTTTCCTGGTTCCCACACACACACACCCTCCATCTTTCAAAACTAGTGCCTTCCTTCTTTTTTTTTCCTTCCTTCTGAGATTACCTTTCATCTACTCTGTATATATCTTGTACGTACACAGTTATTTGCATTTTGTCTCCTCCATTAGAATATGAGATTCTTGTGGGCCAGGAATATGTATTTGCCTCTCTTTATACATCCTGTGCTTAGCACAACGCTTGGAATGTAGTAAGCGTTTAATAAATACTTGTTGATTGATTGCTTGACATAGGATTAAAAATCTAGACCTGGAAGTGCCCTTGCTCCATCCCCCTCATTTCAGAAATAAAGAAACTGAGACCCATAGAGGTTTAGTGACTTCCCCATAGTCACACAGGAAGAACTTGAACCGAGATCCTCTCATTCTAAAGTCAGTGCTTTCCCTATCGTAATGTTCCTCGTGTCACAGTTAGTTTTTAATATTGGAATGACTCACATGTAGAACATAGATTATGTTTGTTCTGTTTTGACTCCAAAGGTCAGAACAAGAAGCAATGAAGAGAAGTTGAAGAGAAACAAATTAGGATTTGACATAAGTAAAACATCCATAACACTCAGTGTAACATGGACAGGCTCATTTTCAGAGTGCCCCTAATGCTACTCTCCATGTGGAATAAGATAGGTATCCTGTTTCTTGGAGAGTCACTATGACTGTAATAGACTTTTTTTTATTTTTCTCTACTATGATTTATCTTATGACATTTGACTCTTAGTTCTAGACTCTTAGGAAATTTTTGGACTCTGACTCACTTAATCAATATGTTAATTATTCTTCCCTTTTTATCACCTAAAAATTTACTATCTATCCATCTAAGTTGGAAAAATATTAAAGAGCACAGAACTAAATACAAATCCCTGGGACTAATATTCAATAGCCATGTTACTTGATGTCACTTCTGGCTGGCATTTTGAAAATAATTTTAAAATATTTTACTGTAAGAATTCACCCAAGTTTTCTTTGGGTTGTTTTAAAATGAAGAATTGCACCATCACAAAAGCTTTAAGAACAACTAACTATTTCACAGAGTAAATGCTTAAACATTCTAAATTTATTTAGTATTCAAGGTTCTTCACAATGTGGTCCCATCCTACCTTCCTAGGCTCATTTTTAACTTTTCCTTTCCATGTGACCATTCACATCCACACATAAAGTAGCACAGTCACTTAGGCATCATAGACATCTAATGTTTAACTAATAAAAGAATATATTGCACATGTCATTTTCTCTCTCTTTATTTCTATCCCTTTGCCTGCCTCTGTCCAGGCATCTCTCTAGAGCAATTTGGATTCATGCCCCCAAAAAACCTGCCACTGAGATTTTATAGCTATGTGTCCATGGCCAAGACACTTAAAGGCTCTGATGCAAGTACAACTCTATAAGATTGTTGAGGTCTCTGTCTCTCTCTGTCTCTCCCTCTCCCCCTTCTCTCTCTCTCTCTCTCTCTCTCTCTCTCTCTCTCTCTCTCACACACACACACACACACACACACACACACACACACACACACCTATCCTGCAATACATTCAAACATTTTCTCTCCCATTTTTCTCTCTCCACTCCACTACCTCAATTTATTGTTCACACAGAATTTGTTCAACAAATACTTGCTAATTTTTGTAAGACTGCATCAAACTCTGGAGTTTTAAGTTTCAGGGGTCAGAGAAGAGATAAATCAAGGGATAATTTTCCCTCTGAGAAGCTTCCTCAGGGCTCCCTTCATATCCTGGTTCCTTAAACTATAGATGAAGGGGTTCAACATGGGGGTCACTATAGCATACATAACTGTGGCCACTGAGTCCTTCACAGAGTAAGTTTTCAGGGGTTGCAAATAGACCATAGACAGAGTACCATAGAACAGGGAGACTACAGTCAGGTGTGAGGCACAGGTAGAGAATGCTTTGTACTTCCCAGCAGCTGAGGGGATCTTCACGATGGCCTTGACAATTCGAACATAGGAATAGATCATGAGTGACAAGGGAATAATGAAGAGAAGACAGCCTGTTACAATTAGCACTGCCTGGTTGACTCGGGTGTCAGAACAGGCCAACTGTAGTAGGACATACATCTCACAGAAGATGTGAGTGATTTCCCTGCACCCACAGAATGTCAAAGTGGCCATTAGAATTGTGTGGGTCAACCCATAGAGAATGGAGAGGATCCAACATGGAATTAGCAATAGAATGCACAATCTGGGGCTCATGATTGTGGTATAATGAAGGGGACGACAGATGGCCACAAAGCGGTCATAGGCCATCACAGCCAGGAGGAGATTGTCCAGAGCCACCAATGAAACTAAAAAATACAACTGTATCAGACACCCAGTGTAAGAGATGGACTTTTTCTGGGTATATAGATTCACCAGCATCTTAGGAACAGTATTAGACACAAAGCAGACATCAGTGAAGGAGAGGTTGGCCAAGAAGAAGTACATAGGGGTGTGGAGGTGAACATCAGAGATAATGGCCAGGACAATCAGCAGGTTCCCAACCATAGTGACTAGGTACATAGCCAGGAATAGTCCAAAGAGAAACCTCTCATGCTCTGGATCCTGAGTGAGGCCTAGAAGGAGGAACTCAGAAACACTGGTCTGGTTTTGAAAGCCCATGTCTCTGTGTGAATGCAACAAAGACAAATGTTTATGTAGCAGCTACTGGATAGTAGGTTTCTACATATTTTAAAAATTGATTGATAAATGTGACCCAATAATTATTTTTAAATTAATGCAAGTTTAAATGAATACATTTTGAAATTACAAATAAATAAATGCATGAATTATTCAATTTAATTCAGGAAAAAACTTATTTTGCATTCTAAGTACTTGCTATATGAAGAAAAAAACAAGAGTCATTACCTTCAAAGAGTTTAATGAGTTGTGAAGAAATTCTGATCGCATGTATATGCATAAAGGCAATTGGAATAGTGAGTAGGGGTCTAGATTTAGAACAATGAAATCCTGGGATCAAATCACACCTCTGAGACATGCTAGCTATATGACCATGAGCAAAGCCTTTAAATGCTTTGAAACTCAGTCAGCTCTTTAAGACTGTTGTCGAGGGCAGCTAGGTGGCACAGTGGATAAAGCACTGGCCCTAGATTCGGGAGTACCTGAGTTCAAATCCAACCTCAGACACTTGATACTTACTAGCAGTGTGACCCTGGGAAAGTCACTTAACCCCCATTGCCCCGCAAAAAAAAAATTTAAAAAAAAAAGACTGTTGTCAATTGCAATTAGTAAAGAACATTGACATATTTGAATCCATTCAGGCTACTTATTTTGAGAGAAATACTGGACAAATTGTTACATATAATATCAGATGTTGTCACTTTCATAGCAGTTTTTACTTAAATGATTTTCTTTGCTACAAGAAAGTATTCCATTTCAGAGTGAGATAGTTTTAAGGTATATCCAAAAATTACTATAAAAGTTAAACAAGACATCAACACAACTTATGTTATAAAATTTTGAAAGGAAGAAGCACTGATAAGGCTTGGTGACAAATTAGATAGTGGTGAAAAGTCAAGAGGAGAAACCGAAGATGACTTGATGATGCTGAGCTTGGGAGCCTGGGAAATAGGATCATTATGAAGGAGAGCCAATGTACTGGGGACAATGGTAAGTCTGATTCTGTACAGCTTATGTTTCAGTTACAGATGACAGGATATGCAAGTAGAGACATTGTGTAGGTTTTAAAGGATACAGAAATGGGGTGAGGAAGAGTCAATTTGGCATAGTAGAAAAGAGCAGTGAACTTGGACCTAGAAGATGTGGGTTGAAAAAAAAGGGAAAAAAAAGAAAAAGAATTTTTTTAATTTCAAAAATAAAAAAGATGTGGGTTGAAATCCAAGCTCTAAGAGTTGCTACTAATGTAACTGTACACAGGTTGCTTGATTATTCTGAGTCTCATTTTCTTCATCTGTGAAATAATAAATAATCTGTAAGATGATAATAAATAATAATAATAATAATACATGTACTAACATACCTCCCAGGGATGATATGAAGAAAAAGTACCTTGCAAACTTTTAAGTACTGCGTAACACATTTATTACTATTGAAAAGACATAGAACTGAAGCTTAGACAATATGAGATCAAAAACATTTTCGTTTCTGGGTGAGGGCCAAAGAAAAGCTTGTCAAAATGCAATAAAATAATTAGGTTACATATGTTGTCATGGGAGAGTTTTCCCTTTGAATAGATATCCCACATGCCTTTTGTGTCCCAGTTCCTTGGACTGTAAAGAATAGTGGCCAAATAGACTTTAGGGGTTTGGAAGAATTTTAGGGGATGAACAAATTGTTTATATTGATCATGACATGACATTCTGCTTTTTTCTTCCAAATCCTGGTGGAGAGGATTCAGTAACTTGTAAAAAGAAGGCATTCAAAGAGGTGACCATATTTGATTGCCCGGCTATTGGTGTATATATGTAATCATTTCCATAATAGATAGAGTTCTGGGCCTGAAGTCAGGAATTCCAATATGGCCTCAGACACTGACTAGCTATATGAGCCTAGGCAAGACACTTAACCTTTGTTTGCCTTAATCCACTGGAGAAGGAAATAGAAAACCACTCCAGTATCTTTGCCAAGAAAATGGGGTCATGAAGAGTTGGACACTACTAAACATCTGAACAAGAAGAAGAACAAAAACAACAACAGGAGATGGCTGTTGGGTCAAGTTGACCCACTTCAGGGGATTCTAGGAAAAATATTTCCATTCTGCTGGGAGTTTGGAAAGAGCTAGGTCATGGCAAATGGCTCTACTGAACCTGAAACAACACCATACCACTTACTTGACCTCGAGAGTAAAATAGGAAGAAAATAGGTAATAAAATTTAAAACATCTAGATATATCTAATGATTACTTTTATGCCCTTTTGATTCTTTGAACCAATGTGAATTATTTGTGAATTTACTTTTTCCTGAATAAATAAACCTGGAAAGAGCTGCACATAGACTCCAGAGGGAGGGAAGAAAAGAACTGGATGTTTGGAGCTATCCGCACCTCACAGTCAAGCTAAAATAAGACCATGTAGGAATCAGGACAGGAGGACAGCTAAAGTTAAAGCATGAACTGCACAGGAACTACATCAGATCATAAGAATCAAGGGTTTAGAAAGAATGCTCTAACCCAGGCCAAAAGAATGCTCTACATACCAAAGGAAGCTATAGATATTAGAGTCTCACCCTGGCTCTCTCATATGTGCACATTCAATTTCCTTATTCACAGATTTTGCAGTTTTCAATGTACAACACATGGACTGGAACCCAAGGCTCATATCTTCTCAGGCTCTACCACAGTGTCATGAATATAGCAAGTGATTCTATGTGTTTTTAATTGAATTTTATAATGGATTTATATATATATATATATATATATATATATATATTATCATTACACTAGTCATTTCTTTTGTGTTCTTGCAAGTATAATAAAAAAACTAATATTTTATATTACACTCTTATATAAGTTGTTTTGCATTCTTTATCTTGTTTGTTCTTCACAGTCACTCTCTGAAGTAAGTAATTGATTACACTATTAGCTTTATTTTATAGATGAACTATAACAGAATCTCAGAGTATTTAAGTGGCAAGCCCATGATCTTGCAGTACATAACAAAAGAGGACTTTGGACCCAGATCATCTGTGCCAAGTTTCAGTCCTTTCTTCTATACCATGCCACATCTCATATGACTCCCTAAGTTGCATCCCATATCAAAGCTACCTGACTTTGCCTGAATATAATTAGCTCTAAGTGGATGGCTCCATTACACTCAAATAGATTTTCAACCTCCTGAGGAAGTGGGAAGTAGAGGGAGAATCTATAAAAAAATATCTCATGTTTGGGTGGTCCACTCGAAACTGCTTCCTTAGACAAGGCTCAACCTGGACTTAGAGGTAAGATGGATGAAGGGAGCTATATGTGTATGTACATGTGTGTTTATGTTTGTGTGTGTGAGTATTCCTACATGTAAATGAGGACTCGTGAATGTCTATGTAGGTCTCTGTCTTTTTGTAGGTGTCTTGGTGTCTGCATATTAATCTGGAAGGAACTCTTCCATTTCTATTAGCCTCTTACCTAGAAGGCCTATGCTGACCTCAGAAGCTCTCATACAAGGCCATAACTCTGCTCTCTTCTCTCCAGATGATGAGACATTCGCAGTGACATACTACACAGGAACAGAGGAACTTTCTCTTCCTGCAGTCGTAGGGCTGATTTCATAGATTGGGGGATACCAGTGCTGGGCTAGGGGAATAATTCCCAGGTATCATTTCTCTAAAGCCAGAAGGGCCTGAACCAGGACAGTGTGAAGCATAAATATATATATATATATAGATGAGATTTAAAGGTCCTCTGGGAGACAAATTCCTAAAGCTCTCCACTGGAGATGAATAGAGATAGTTATTTCATCAGGGTTCCACAATCTGAATGTTCTGTGGGGAGGAATTTTAGGAAATAAGCCTCTCATCCAGACTCCAGTCCACCCAAAGATCTGGCGCCAGCTGCACCAGGGAGTGTTTTCATTCTATCCTTCTGTCTACTATCCTTTGAGACCCAGCTCCCCATGGTATTACTTTCTTGAGGCCCTTCATAATTCCCCTAGCTAGGAGTAAATTGAGAGTAGTTATGATGATCTCACTTTTCTTTGGCGCCTTCATGTACAATATATTTAAAGTCATAGAGACATCAGATGGTAACAACTGTAAGGAACTTTGAGACATTCAGTTCAACCCTTAATCTTATATCTAGGGCAGCCAAAGATAGACTTTATTAGAGAAATATACATATTCACAGAAATATAGTAGAAAACAATAGGTACAAAAGACAGACACATTTCCGTTGAAGCTTGGAAAAGAGAGGCTGCTTGTCTCCATATGACCAAGACAGTTTTCCTCAAGGGGGTAGCATTTGAGATGGACCTTGAAAAGTCTGTAGGATTCCAACTGTTGGGTAGTAAAAGGGATGATGAGGCATGACATTCCAGGTATAGGGAAGGATGTTAGCAAAAAATACGGTGGTGGGAAAGTATGGAAAATGTTTGGGAAACAGAATATTCAAGTTTGACTAAAAGGGAATAAATGTGAAAGGCAATAGTGAGAAATAAACCAAACAAGTTGAAACAGGACAAGATTGATATGATCCACTCAAATGTAGATCCTTATAGTTTTGTTAAAGACTTTACATATACCTTATTCTGTCTAATGTTTAAATCTGTGTGTACATTCAGGCCTGTACATGTGTGAACATGCATTTGTGTGTGAGGAGGCACATGTATGTGATTTGGGGACTGCTTATTAGACAATGTTCTCCCTTCCCCAAAAGTGGCCTTCCCCAAAAAGTGGGTTATTTTCTAGATCTGTCACCATACTGAGTCTCTCACTGGGAAAAATTCTGTCACTTTTTGAAGAAATCTGTGCTCCAAGAAGGTTTAGAATGATGACTGGAACCCCATAATCTCCAGTAATAATCTCCATTATTACTATCCAATCGCTCAATGCAATCCAAGTCATCCACTTAATACTATTAATCTATGCACATCTCTGAACCAGTAGGATTATAGGAAAATTAACAAACCCTGATCATATTGGAAATTGGTTTCCTACTAAGAAGCTTTCAAGTTCATACTATATAAAGATTAGGTAAAGGAGCTGTGGATATGTAACAAACAGAAAAGATACCAAGAGGTCATATACCTACTGGCTTCCTGATCTCCCTTTAAAATATCTTAAGTCTCACCTTTCACAGGATGTCTTTCCTGGTTCCCACACACACACACCCTCCATCTTTCAAAACTAGTGCCTTCCTTCTTTTTTTTTCCTTCCTTCTGAGATTACCTTTCATCTACTCTGTATATATCTTGTACGTACACAGTTATTTGCATTTTGTCTCCTCCATTAGAATATGAGATTCTTGTGGGCCAGGAATATGTATTTGCCTCTCTTTATACATCCTGTGCTTAGCACAACGCTTGGAATGTAGTAAGCGTTTAATAAATACTTGTTGATTGATTGCTTGACATAGGATTAAAAATCTAGACCTGGAAGTGCCCTTGCTCCATCCCCCTCATTTCAGAAATAAAGAAACTGAGACCCATAGAGGTTTAGTGACTTCCCCATAGTCACACAGGAAGAACTTGAACCGAGATCCTCTCATTCTAAAGTCAGTGCTTTCCCTATCGTAATGTTCCTCGTGTCACAGTTAGTTTTTAATATTGGAATGACTCACATGTAGAACATAGATTATGTTTGTTCTGTTTTGACTCCAAAGGTCAGAACAAGAAGCAATGAAGAGAAGTTGAAGAGAAACAAATTAGGATTTGACATAAGTAAAACATCCATAACACTCAGTGTAACATGGACAGGCTCATTTTCAGAGTGCCCCTAATGCTACTCTCCATGTGGAATAAGATAGGTATCCTGTTTCTTGGAGAGTCACTATGACTGTAATAGACTTTTTTTTATTTTTCTCTACTATGATTTATCTTATGACATTTGACTCTTAGTTCTAGACTCTTAGGAAATTTTTGGACTCTGACTCACTTAATCAATATGTTAATTATTCTTCCCTTTTTATCACCTAAAAATTTACTATCTATCCATCTAAGTTGGAAAAATATTAAAGAGCACAGAACTAAATACAAATCCCTGGGACTAATATTCAATAGCCATGTTACTTGATGTCACTTCTGGCTGGCATTTTGAAAATAATTTTAAAATATTTTACTGTAAGAATTCACCCAAGTTTTCTTTGGGTTGTTTTAAAATGAAGAATTGCACCATCACAAAAGCTTTAAGAACAACTAACTATTTCACAGAGTAAATGCTTAAACATTCTAAATTTATTTAGTATTCAAGGTTCTTCACAATGTGGTCCCATCCTACCTTCCTAGGCTCATTTTTAACTTTTCCTTTCCATGTGACCATTCACATCCACACATAAAGTAGCACAGTCACTTAGGCATCATAGACATCTGTGGTAAAATATGAAAGTTTTTAACAGTCGGCTAGGATAACTGAAAGACGCCAGTTTTTCAAGGACCACCCTTTTGGGGAGGAGATGAACAGTCCGCCTGCTGCGCATGTCAGACTGCCTGCCGGGTACAGTCCGCCTGCTGCGCATGTCAGACTGCCTGCCGGGTACAGTCCGCCTGCTGCGCATGTCAGACTGCCTGCCGGGTTTTTTGACTTCCGGGGTGGAGAGAAGGGGAGTAGCCTTTTTTGCCGGCTTGGCGGGACTCCGGGCGGCGCGGCACAGACGGTCTGACTCACTCCAAAGGTGGCCTAAATCGGTTTGGTGAGTTTTTATAAGGAATATAGACTAAGCCTAGATTTAAGACGATTTGTACTGTATTTCTGTTTTCCTATCCTTCTAATCAACAACACCTTATATACAATAAAGGCTCTATCTAGAAAACCAGAAGCTTCTTCCATTTACTAGTCTGGGAGATGAGTTAAGGGAAGGGTTAAGTAGGGGAGATTTATGATCTAATATCCAATTTTAAATCTCACAGTTTGGCGACCACGAAGGGACCTTAAGGACCCTCCCACCCTCCCTAGTTTGGCCATAAGCCGGCTAATTCGGTGGATTTTCCAAATACCCCCCCCCCCCGCGGACTTTCCCTTTGTCTAATCTCCCTTAAAGACTTTAAGCCTCTAAAAGTCTTGCTTTAAACAGAAAAGCCAGCCCAGTTTAAAGGGCAAGATGCTCGAATATTCTACCATCCCTTTGATTTTTCTCATCGGAATGTATTGGGACAGCATAACATCCCGACTTAGAGGAATAGTTTACTCAATGGTCCTTCATAACATTATTGGTTTTTTCCTCATTCAGGCAGCAAAAGGTTTTTTGTATAATAGTATACGTGAGAATCTTTGGGAAAATACGTTTAATATAAGTAGAAATTTTATGCCTGCAATTGAAATACCTTTTAATACCACATCCATAGTTCATACGACTAAGGATTTTATTTTTTTTTGTTGTTTTTTTTTTGTTTTTGTTATTATCATTGTTTTTGTTATTATCATTGTTATGATGTGGGGGAAACTCTCACATATGGAGAGAGACCTCAAAATGGCTGTTTCTACTAGAGATGATCCAAGTTCAGAATCAGATCAGCAGAAACTACTCCCTCTGCAGGAAGCTATAGAACATAGTAAGAAGGGAGTGCCAATTCAAGTCAGAAAATATAGCCCCTTTAGACCAAGTGACTTGAGCGCATGGAAATCAATCATCCCTAGTTTTGAGAAAAATCCAAACACTGTAATTTCACAGTTAAGGACTATATTTAATGCATATCAACCCAGTTGGGCTGATGTTACTTGCCTTTTGGAAACTTTACTGTCCCCAACTGAGATTACAGATATTATCTCAGCAGGAAATGCCCTTGTTGCGAAAGGTAAGGCCGATGTGGAATGGCCTCTAAAGGATCCAGAGTGGAATTATAATGATGATAGGGATTTCCAAAGATTAAAAGATGCTAGAGAAACACTTCTGAAGGGAATGGAATCTTGCTCTAGAAAACCGGAAAACTGGCAGAAATTTTTAAGCCTACCTCAGGAGGCTAATGAAAGACCAAACAGATTTTATGATAGACTTTGTGAGGCCGCTAGACAGTACACCAGATTGGATCCAGTAGATTTAAGAGATTCCTGTATCATTCTCAACACATTTGTTTATAATTCACTGCCAGAAATACGCAGATACTTTCTGAAACAATGTCCAGACTGGAGAAATCTCTCAGTAGATAGAATTAAGGAACTTGCAAATTATGTCTTTGACTCACGTGAGGAAGATCCAGATCACCCTAAACAGAGCATTCTGGCACCAGCGATTCCTAGTCAGCCATGTGGACACCGGAACAAGGACACTAAGGTGTGTTGTTACTGTCGTAAGGAGGGGCATGAATTGAGAGAATGTAGGACTTGGAGAAGAAATTCTAATTCTAATTACAGGCGAAATCAAAATAGAAATAGATCTTTTTGGAGGAATACAGAAAGGCAGTACCAGAATAATGGTAACCAAGACCCCCCCTCAGAAGAGGACACAGGAATGATGGTGTCTTGGGGAGGAATGGAACATAGATAATGAAAGCCATATATTCCCAGATCCGGATTTTTTGAATGCACTTGTGCCAGTCCATTCACCTCCCCAGAGTAATGAACCACATGTCACCTTAAAAGTGGGGGAGACTTATTATGATTGTCTGCTAGACACAGGAGCCTCTAAATCAGTATTAGTAAGCAAACCAGATGCTGGGTGTAGACCTGTAGGATTTTTGAATGTAGTGGGAGTCTCAGGAAAGAGCCAGAGAGTGGCAAAATTGAATCCTCGCATGGTATCTATGGGGCCCTTAACAGTGGAACATTCATTTTTACTCATGCCTGATGCCCCTGTAAATTTATTAGGTCGTGATCTCCTTTGCAAGCTTAGAGCAACCATATCTTGTGCTCCAGATGGGGCTGTCTCCTTACAATTGCCAGAGGATACTGTTCATTTATTACCAATTTTACTTACAGAAGCTCAAGGAACAGCAGGGGAGGTATCCAAAATCCCCTCTGACATTCCTGAGTCTTTATGGGCCTCATCCCCTAATGAGGTGGGGCTCCTTAAGTCTGCCATGCCTGTTACCTTTAAAGTTAAGGGGGGACCACCCCCCTCCATTCCACAGTATCCATTGTCTAGGGAAGCAATAGAAGGGATCACCCCTATAATTGAGGCTTTGAAAAGCCAGGGTATTATTATTCCATGTCATCACTCTCCATGCAATACTCCCATTTTGCCAGTTAAAAAACCCAAGCCTGGGCCAGATGGTAAACCTGTTTATCGTTTTGTGCAAGATCTTAGAGCGATTAATAATTATGTTATTCCTAGACATTCCATAGTTCCAAACCCGGCTACGATAATTTCATCGATTCCCTATGAATCTACATGTTTCACAGTGGTAGACCTTTGCTCTGCCTTTTTCTCCATACCAGTACATGAGGACTTCCAATATTTATTTGCTTTTACCTGGAAAAATAGACAGTGGACCTGGACTAGACTCCCACAGGGATTTGTAGACAGTCCCACATTATTTTCCCAAATTTTACAGCAGGATCTGGCCTCTATTACCTTTAAGGGCTCCATACTAGTACAATATGTTGATGACTTACTTTTGGCCTCTCCTAATGCTGAAATTTGTCAGGAAGATAGCCGTCACTTACTGCTGGAGCTGCACAAGAGAGGACACAAGGTTTCCAAGACAAAGGTACAATGGTGTTTGCCCCAGGTAGAATATTTAGGATTTATTTTGGCTGCTGGAACTCGCTCTGTCTCTTCTAAGAGAGTCCAGGCCATTCAACAACTCTCTGCCCCCACTACTAAGAGGCAGTTGAGAGCCATTCTGGGAGCAGCTGGGTACTGTAGACAATGGATACCCTCTTTTGGTGAAATTACTAAACCCCTCATAGCTCTTACAAAAAGTTCTGTTCCAGACAGTTTACAGTTGGATCCCCAGCATCTCTCAGCCATAAAAGAATTAAAACGGGCCTTGTTATCAGCACCTGCCCTAGGACTGCCAGATTATAGTAAGCCTTTCACTCTCTTTGTGCATGAACAAAGGGGGGTGGCTTCTGGAGTCCTGACTCAGTCACTGGGGCCTAACCAACGTCCTATAGCCTACTATTCAATTCAGCTGGACCCTGTAGCGGCTGGAGCGCCACCTTGCCTTAGAGCAGTGGCGGCCACAGCGCTTTTGGTAGAAAAAGCCTCTGATTTGGTCCTAGGTAACCCTCTAACTGTGCAATGCCCTCACGAAGTGGAGGCTCTCTTACTACGTCACAGGACACAAGCCTTTTCAGATCAAAGGCTGGCTAAGTATGAAATAACCCTGTTAGGTAATGAGAATATCACTTTAAAACGCTGCACAGTTCTTAATCCAGCAACACTACTCCCTAACTTACCATTCTCGGGGGAACCGTTGCATGACTGTGCTTCTTTAGTTGATATGGCTGAAAAACCCCGTGACAATCTTTTTGATACACCTTTAGAAAATCCTGATCTTGTCCTCTATACAGATGGTTCCTCATTTATGAGAGAGGGAACCCGTTTTACTGGAGCTGCTGTAGTTTCTGATTATGACACCCTCTGGGCAGCTTCTCTGCCTTCCCATTTTAGTGCACAGGCTGCTGAACTTGTGGCTCTTACACAGGCCTGTAATATAGCTAAAGATAAGAGTGCCACCATTTTTACTGACTCGAAATATGGCTTTGGCATATGCCACTTTATTGGTATGATTTGGCGTCAACGAGGCTTTCTAACATCCTCGGGCAAGGCTATTGCCAATGGGGACCTTATTAAGGACCTCTTAGATGCCCTAAAACTGCCTTCTTCCCTAGCCGTTGTACATTGCCCTGCCCACACAGGGAATAGTGATCCTGTTTCAAAGGGAAATGCACGAGCCGATTCTGCAGCCAAGCTAGCTGCATTAGAAGCTCCTGAACATGTATTTAACCTTTCACCTTCTGAGGATATTCCTTCCAACCTAACCTATGACGATTCTGAAGTAGAAAAGTGGAAAAAGAAATTTAAGGTGAAACAGATCAATGGCATCTGGGTGTCTCCGGAAGGTAAGCCATTTCTTCCCCGGAAATTCTACCACCAGGTATGCCTCTCTGTTCACAGAAAAGGCCATTTTGGTACACAAGGCATTGTAGACTCTATTAAGAGAACCTGGATAGCACCAGGTGTGACTAATACAGCATCTCGAATCTGCTCGGGCTGCTCCACATGTCAGTCTTATAATCAGTATGCTTTTAAGGCCAAAGCTTATGGAGGGCGTCCTCTAGCATATACACCTTTTGAGCACTTACAAATTGATTATATTACTATGCCAAAAGCAGGACATTATAAATTTTGCCTTGTTATAGTTGATCAGCTCACTCGGTGGGTGGAGGCCTTTCCCAGCCCCCGAGCCACAGCTGCCTTTGTTGCCAAAATTCTTCTTAAAGAGATAGTACCTCGTTTTGGCCCACCAGCCCGCATCGATTCTGACAAAGGCACACATTTCACTGATTCGATTTTATCCCAAATCTATTCTTTCTTGGGAGTGACTCCAAAATTCCACACGCCCTACCATCCACAAAGTTCAGGCCAAGTCGAACGTATGAATAAAGAGCTTAAGAGTATGATTGGCAAATTATGTACTGAAACCCATTTGAAATGGCCTGATGTTCTACCATTGGCATTATTCTATCTACGAAGTAGACCAAGAGGAGAACTTCATATATCTCCTTATGAAATGCTTTTTGGTCACCCTCCTATCCAAGCTAAAACTTTTTCCCCAGTTTATACATCACTGGTGGGAGGTGATACTTCTGTTGCTTCCTATATACAGGAATTACAGACCAGGCTACGTGAACTCCATGAGGCAGGAGCTGTGGTCCAGGCAGGACCATTAGACTTTTCATTGCATAACTTCAACCCAGGAGATAAAATATATGTAAAGAATTTTCAGAAAACCAGTGGAACTCAACCTGCCTGGGAAGGACCTTTTCAGGTATTATTGACAACTCCTACTGCCATTAAAATTGGTGAAAAAGACTCATGGATTCATTGCTCTCATATAAAGCCTGCACCATTCATAGGTGAAGAGATTTCAGATAGACCTGAGGTAGACGCTAAAGAGGTAAAAACCCTAAAGATAGCAACTGTTAAAGAGCAAAGAGAGTTCAGAGGAAAAAGGCAGTTCCCATTTAATAATCCCACTGATCAGTTAAATGCTTTGGGACTCAGTCTTCGTAAAGTATCAGGAGACGGAAATTGCCTTTTTAGGGCTTTAGCAGACCAGCTAGAAGGTCACTGTAGAAATCATCTCAGACACAGACAAGAAGCTGCTTCTTATATGATTAACCATAGACAAGAGTTTGAGTCTTTTATAGTAAATGACTCCCCTTTTGAAGAATATGTTGATGAATTAAAGAAATTTGGAAAGTGGGGAGGAAATGATTCAATTGTAGCATTTGCTAAGCAGCATCAGCTGAATGTTGTGGTTCATCAATTAAATCAGCCTTTATTGAAAATCAGTGGCACAGACAAAACTGATGCTACAGAACTCCACATTTTCTACCATAAAGAACATTATGACAGCATTAGAAAGATCAATGACAATTCAGAAACCCCTGCCACTTTGGCATGCAGAGAATTGGGGAACCAGTTAAAACAATGTGGCATACCCCAAACTCTAGCAGCTTAAATACCTTAAAATTTAACAAGCATTTCCTTCCACAGGCAAAAGCACTGAAGCACATGGCCTAGTTTTCTGGCCCACCTCAATTTCTCCCACCCTTTTCCCTACCCTATACCTATTTTTTTTTTTATCCTTTTTGCTTTTTGTTTTGTTTTGACTTTTGAAAGGCACTGAAAAGACCTGGAATTCACCACACCTTTAAATTCTTTAAGAGCACAAAAGGGTCCTTAGCGAATCTTTTGCCTTTTATTTTTGGTTTTTGGTTTTGCTTTGTTTTTTTTTTTACTTTTGTTTCTTTTGCTTTTCTTTAAAAACCCGATTTTGTAAACTAAGTGACTTTTCAAAGGCATTTTAAGTATATGCTATTGAATATTGAATCTTGCTTATTGAAGTCTTATTTCTTTTTGATGAATTAATCACCACTTTAAGTATCTGCTACTGTTATACTAGAGAATTCATGTATAAGATGATGTGGTCTAATTGCTAAAAGAAGATTATGTAATAATGTCTAAAAGAAGATTATGTAACAATGTCTAATATAATCAGCTATTTACATTCGTTTATTATTTATATGTCATTATACTCTGGGTATGGTTTGGAATTATTGTATATATCACTAATATATTCTCAGTTATGCAGCATAGCACACATTTTTACCATCATATTGTCTTTGGTGAAATTAATGAGATTTCAGAAATATGGAAACTTATCATTTCAGAGACTAACTTGCTGTGAACTCTGATGCAGGCCCTGGAGAGAATATATGTGCAACAAAAGGAGAGACAGGTATACATAAGTCCATGGTTTGCTTATGATGGTGACTATGTAGAGCACAATTACTAGGCACAGTCCAGTATTCATCCTCTCTCCCTCCTAATTTAACCTAATTTAACTGAACTTACTTATCTTTTTATCTCACTCAGTTGAATTCACCTGTGGCCTAGCACAATCACTGGCTGTCTCGGAACCATGAGATATGGTATGATAACCTTTCCATAACATTTTCAGGTGTCATGAACACATACTAAATTTGACTTTGATCCAGACACATGGTGGTAAAAAGTGTTACTGATTGCAAAATGCTATGCTAAGGTTTAGTAAAAAAAAAAAAAAAATTACAGCAATTCAAACAGTTAAAGAAGAAATCCAGCTTTCCAGACCAGAGTCCAGAATCCAGAATCCAGACCAGAGTCCAGAATCCAGTTTTCCAGACCAGAATCCAGTTTCCTCCTGATGACATCTTACCACTTCAAGAAGACAAGAGAACTCAGAGACTTTATATGAACTGTTTTGCTTTATTAGCTTTTACTATCTCCTTTCTGTTATATACTATCTGTAACATGTACTCTCTGCAGAGGCTCTCCCTTTGCAAGACTAATGTCAAAGCGTCGGTTCATGAGGAAAGAAAAAAAATCGTCCCTCTGGACAAAACTTTCCTCTCTTCCTTTTCTGTATTGTTGTTCGCATATTATTAGTCAGCAGAAGTTATTATATTCTTTTTACTGTTCCATCAAGGAAACATTCCATTTCTTGAGGAAGCAAAGGGGGGAAATGTGGTAAAATATGAAAGTTTTTAACAGTCGGCTAGGATAACTGAAAGACGCCAGTTTTTCAAGGACCACCCTTTTGGGGAGGAGATGAACAGTCCGCCTGCTGCGCATGTCAGACTGCCTGCCGGGTACAGTCCGCCTGCTGCGCATGTCAGACTGCCTGCCGGGTACAGTCCGCCTGCTGCGCATGTCAGACTGCCTGCCGGGTTTTTTGACTTCCGGGGTGGAGAGAAGGGGAGTAGCCTTTTTTGCCGGCTTGGCGGGACTCCGGGCGGCGCGGCACAGACGGTCTGACTCACTCCAAAGGTGGCCTAAATCGGTTTGGTGAGTTTTTATAAGGAATATAGACTAAGCCTAGATTTAAGACGATTTGTACTGTATTTCTGTTTTCCTATCCTTCTAATCAACAACACCTTATATACAATAAAGGCTCTATCTAGAAAACCAGAAGCTTCTTCCATTTACTAGTCTGGGAGATGAGTTAAGGGAAGGGTTAAGTAGGGGAGATTTATGATCTAATATCCAATTTTAAATCTCACACATCTAATGTTTAACTAATAAAAGAATATATTGCACATGTCATTTTCTCTCTCTTTATTTCTATCCCTTTGCCTGCCTCTGTCCAGGCATCTCTCTAGAGCAATTTGGATTCATGCCCCCAAAAAACCTGCCACTGAGATTTTATAGCTATGTGTCCATGGCCAAGACACTTAAAGGCTCTGATGCAAGTACAACTCTATAAGATTGTTGAGGTCTCTGTCTCTCTCTGTCTCTCCCTCTCCCCCTTCTCTCTCTCTCTCTCTCTCTCTCTCTCTCTCTCTCTCTCTCTCACACACACACACACACACACACACACACACACACACACACACCTATCCTGCAATACATTCAAACATTTTCTCTCCCATTTTTCTCTCTCCACTCCACTACCTCAATTTATTGTTCACACAGAATTTGTTCAACAAATACTTGCTAATTTTTGTAAGACTGCATCAAACTCTGGAGTTTTAAGTTTCAGGGGTCAGAGAAGAGATAAATCAAGGGATAATTTTCCCTCTGAGAAGCTTCCTCAGGGCTCCCTTCATATCCTGGTTCCTTAAACTATAGATGAAGGGGTTCAACATGGGGGTCACTATAGCATACATAACTGTGGCCACTGAGTCCTTCACAGAGTAAGTTTTCAGGGGTTGCAAATAGACCATAGACAGAGTACCATAGAACAGGGAGACTACAGTCAGGTGTGAGGCACAGGTAGAGAATGCTTTGTACTTCCCAGCAGCTGAGGGGATCTTCACGATGGCCTTGACAATTCGAACATAGGAATAGATCATGAGTGACAAGGGAATAATGAAGAGAAGACAGCCTGTTACAATTAGCACTGCCTAGTTGACTCAGGTGTCAGAACAGGCCAACTGTAGTAGGACATACATCTCACAGAAGATGTGAGTGATTTCCCTGCACCCACAGAATGTCAAAGTGGCCATTAGAATTGTGTGGGTCAACCCATAGAGAATGGAGAGGATCCAACATGGAATTAGCAATAGAATGTACAATCTGGGGCTCATGATTGTGGTATAATGAAGGGGACGACAGATGGCCACAAAGCGGTCATAGGCCATCACAGCCAGGAGGAGATTGTCCAGAGCCACCAATGAAACTAAAAAATACAACTGTATCAGACACCCAGTGTAAGAGATGGACTTTTTCTGGGTATATAGATTCACCAGCATCTTAGGAACAGTATTAGACACAAAGCAGACATCAGTGAAGGAGAGGTTGGCCAAAAAGAAGTACATAGGGGTGTGGAGGTGTAACGATTGGAATGATACCACCTGCTGGAGACTTACTGTAGAAGAGTTCCACCCACGAAGCGAAGGTCTTTGAGGACAAGACCAAGAGTCTTTTCTTTGGCGTCAGGAAGTGACGCGGGCTAGTGGGAGGAGGAAGGAAGAGACTGGCGCTCAGACGCTTTTTCCTCTGGACTCTGGTGGAGAGTGGAGCTAGAAATGTGCTCTCCCTTTAATAGATAGGAATCTAGGCCTTTCTCTCTCTTTACCAAATTCTTATTCTCCTTAATAAATGCTTAAAAGCCTAACTCTTGCTAAAGCTTATAATTTATTGGCGACCACTCATTAGATATTTTAGACAGACTAGCTAGAATTTTAGCCCTTAACAGATGGCTGACCACGAAGAGGAAAGCTAAACCTCAGTCTTCTGATCTTCTGGTTGGGTAAGAAATTTCCCCTACCCTCTCCCTTTAACTGCTAAGTACTGACATACTGGCTGTGTTTTCCCTTTAAATTTTTCCAAATGGACCTTTTAAACTCCCTAATTACCCTATTTTTGATTTTAGTCTGTTTAACCAGACAAATGGGAGATAAGATCATGTTAATGCTTTGTTTTTGTGGATTTTCTATTTTTCTTTTTATTTTTGTTAAAAGAGCCAGCAACTTACTCACACAAGGAAATATCTCTCCCTCTCCCAACCATGCTTTTTCAGAGAAACCTGAAGAGATTCCTGCAGCTTTTCCCAGTTCTAACACTAATTGTTGCTCTAATTTTGCATGCCTGGAGGCAATGACCCACCCTCTAGAAGCTTTTAATCCCCTAGCACCTGGAGGCAAAGTGGGGGAAGAGGAATCCAGGCCTGAGTTCAAAATCAAGTCTGATTCAAATTGTGCTGGTCCCTCCCCTCCTCTCTAGACCCCACCCTCTACTCCTCCCATGGCCAAGGCCATTGATTCCCCTGCCAGGGAAGTCCAGAGATCTGATGTGCCTGCTCAACTTTCTCTAACTACATTTGCAGCTTCAGGCTCAGCCCTTCCCCAGCCTGGCTGTGCTTCTGAGACAACCTTAGAAAACCCTTTAAATTCCAGATATGCTCGATTTGTTCATAATTTTGCTAACCTGCTTTTGTCTTTAATTAGTAATCTTATAAAGCATTTGTATGGTGAAAAGACTGACAGACAATATAGAGGGGTTAAAGAAGAAAAACTTAAGCTGAATAAGCATGACAATCATCAACATAGTTCAAGACTCTGCTTCTTTTGCCATGGAAGGGTATATATTTTACAGAAATGTAGAAGTAAACAGCAAGGTATTGATATGAGTATTGGGGATTTTAGATACCAGAATCAAAAGTGTTCTGAATTCACTCAGAGTATTAATGTCAGTTCAGAGGTTACATAGGATTTCTATGCTATTACATATACATTTTGAAATGAATGTTATGGGTTTATTTTTATAGATATTTTCATGCTTTTGAGATTGTGTCTTATACTTAGTTTTTAAAGCAAGGAGAATATTTGTAAAAGCTTTTTATAGTCATGTGATCAAGTTTATATTTTATAATATTCTTATTAATATTAAGTTCATATTCATTTAGATTTCCCTAGTTTGAATTTCATTGTCTTTTATTGTTCCATGTTTCTTCTATTCTTTTGTCTATCTAATTTTGAAACATTGCAAGATGGTTTTGATTTCATAATACAATGTTAATTCTAGGAGTATTGTGCTCCCATATTCTGAGTTGTTTGTTTTTGCTATTTTTTTTCTCTCAACTGATTATTTGATCAAACTCTTTAAAGCATTTCCCTGGCAAATTGGTTGCCATGGCAAATGTAAATTGATTCTAGAAGTATTATTTTTGATAAGCATATTCAAAAAAAAAGAGGGGAATGTTTGTAAAAGTTTTCTTTTTTCAAAAAAAGTTTTCTTTGGGATTGTGTTGTGCTTTAACTTGTATTTAAATATGTTCTGATTTTTCACAAAAGTAATTGTATACTAAGTTAAAAAAAGATATTATTTGAAATTTTTGCATAATTATATATTATATTCTGAGTCAAAATGTATTCACATTTTTTGTGATCATTTATTATCCTCAATTTTAAAAATCCATATGAGACTTGGATTATGGGAATTTATCATTTAAGACATTAATTGCCTTTATTCTGAGTTATCAGATGCCAGTTGGCCAAGATGCCACCCAATCACAAGAGGAATACATGCAAGAGCAGACACTGAACTGTCACATGAGGGGAGACATACATGAAGTCAAGGTATGGCCGAGGGAACGGCTTTTGACAAATGTTGAGGTGGGATTCTCTTGGTTTAATATTTTCTTTTTCCCCCACAATATTGTACAGATGGCTAGAAGTATTCATCCCATCCATCTCATTCTATACCTGGCTCCCTCCTATATGCCTGATGCCATGGACATCTGAATCCCATGCATCTGATTAAGTCTGACTCAGTTTCCTCCAATATGTTCAGTGGCATGGACATATATTCCATTCACCTATTTTAAGCCTGGCATACTGTATGGGCAGTACATATTGCTCAAGTGTGGGAATGCTCACATCCCATCATTTCTCTGTTCTTTTATGGTAACCCCCATAATTATCTCAGGTGTCATGATAAATACAGTGTTGAATTTGGCCTTGACACCTGTTACCAATTATATTAGATTTTTTAATTTCTCATAATGGCATGAGGATAATTAGGCAGATGATGCAAAAAGTGATGAAACATACCGTTTCTTGAGGAAACAAAGCGGGGAACTGTAACGATTGGAATGACACCACCTGCTGGAGACTTACTGTAGAAGAGTTTCACCCATGAAGCAAAGGTCTTTGAGGGCAAGACCAGGAGTCTTTTCTTTGGCGTCAGGAAGTGACGCGGGCTAGTGGGAGGAGGAAGGAAGAGACTGGCGCTCAGACGCTTTTTCCTCTGGACTCTGGTGGAGAGTGGAGCTAGAAATGTGCTCTCCCTTTAATAGATAGGAATCTAGGCCTTTCTCTTTACCAAATTCTTATTCTCCTTAATAAATGCTTAAAAGTCTAACTCTTGCTAAAGCTTATAATTTATTGGCGACCACTCATTAGATATTTTAGACAGACTAGCTAGAATTTTAGCCCTTAACAGAGGTGAACATCAGAGATAATGGCCAGGACAATCAGCAGGTTCCCAGCCAGAGTGATCAGGTACATGGCCAGGAATAGCCCAAAGAGATACCTCTGGAGCTTTGGGTCCTGAGTAAGACCCAAGAGGAGGAACTCAGAAACACTGGTCTGATTTTGAAAGCCCATATCTTTGGCCACCTACAGCAGTGACAAGTCTTTATGCAGCAGCTACTGAGCATTAAGTTCCTCAAAACAAGAACAAAAATTTTCATCTGTGAATAGGTGACTAATAATTATTTTTGAATGAATGAATTGTGAAATTATTAATAAATGCATGAATTATCCAAAGCAATGTTATTCAATCCAACAAAGATTAATTAATATCATATATGAAACATTATGCTAAAAAACTTGGCCTATGAAGAAAAAAATAAGTCACTGACCTCAAAGAGCTTAATAAACAATGAATAAAGAAATAGTTTGCAACAGTGGACAGGATGCTAGATTTAAAGTCAGGAAATTCTAGGATCAAGTCTTACCCTGGAGATTGTTTTTAATTTTAGTTTATTTTCAATTACAAATTCTCTCCTTCCCACCTCCCCCTCTATCACTCATTGAGAAAGCAAGAAAAACAAAGTCCATTACAAATATGCATAGTCAAACAAAATAAATTCATACATTAGCCATATCCAAAAAAATACATTTAATTTAAAAATCATTCAATCTGTCCATCACCTTTCTAACTGGAAGAGAGTAGCATGTCCTCTGTAATTGTAGTTGGATCCATTGCATTGATCAGACTTCCTGGGTCTTTCAAAGTTGTTCATCCTTACAATATTGTTTTTGTTGCATAAATTGCTCTCCTGGTCCTGTTCATTTCATTTTGCATCAGTATATAAAGATCTTCCCAGGTTTTTCTAAAACCATCTTCTTCATTTCTTATATCAAAATAGCATTCCATCATTCATATATACCATTACTTATTCAGTTACTCCACAACTGATGGGCACTCCCTCAGTTTCCAATTCTTTGCCACCACAAATAAAAAATCTTTGCAAGCAGTTTCTTTTATAAAGTTCTCATTTCTAAGATATGTGGGCAACAAATTCAAATGTATAAGAATAAGAGTCATCCCCAATTTATAAATGGCCAAATAATATGAATATACAGTTTTCAGAGGAAGAAATCCACATCAGAAATGCTCTAAATCACTAAAAATCAAATAGGCAAATTAAAGTAACTCTGGGGTGCCCCATTATATCCAAAAACATGGCTAAATTGACCCAAGAAGTAAAATGACAAGTGCATGAGAAGAACAGGTACATTAATGTGTTATTAGTGAAGCTGTAAACTGACCCAGTCTCTTTGAAAAGCAATTTGGAAAAATGTCCAAAAAGCTAATACTAAAATTTGTACAGCTCTGTGACCATGGGCAAGTCATTTCAATGCTCTGAGGCTACTCCACCTCTCTAAGACTCTTGTGCTCTGAACTGGGTCATAGATACTAACTTATATGTGAATGCATTCAGATAGGCTATTCATTTTGAAAGAAAGTCGTATTTTCTTTGTTAAAAGGGAGATTTTGGTTCCTGGATGGAACAGGTTTAAAGTATGTCCAAAATTAACAGTTAAGGCTAAAAACAAAAAGTCATGAAGAGAACTGATTTTACAAAATGTTTAAAGGAAAGAATTTATATAACTTGGTGACTGCAAAGTGCCTGGCACATGACGCACTTAATAAATACTTGTTGATTGATTGATGGCAAACTAGACATGAGATTAAGAAGAAGGAAACAAAGATGTCTTCAGAATTCCTGGCCTGAGAGCCTAGTAATTAGGATCACTGGGATGGCGAGCCCATGTTGTAGAGACATTTGATGATGTCAAATACTGTGCTTGCTGAAATTTATGCTATGTTGACAGGGGTCCTAGGTAAAGGTGGTTTATAAGAAAAAGAGGATACAGAATGGGTGAGGAAGAAGCAGTATGGCATAGAGGAAAGAGCAGTGGACTTGGAATCAGAAGAAATGGATTCAAATCCAAGTTCTAACAACTACAACCAGTGTGACCAAAACCAAGTCATTTCACCACTTTAAGGCTCATTTCTTCACCTGTAAAATAGAAATAATGATACCTGCACTAACCTGCCTCACAGGGCTTATGGGGCAAAAAAAACTTTATAAACCTTTAAATGTTATGTAAAATGAGTTATAGAACTGAAATATACAGTATAGGATCAAAGCCACTTCATCATCTGGGTGAAAGCTAAGGGAAAGGATATGAAAATACAGTAAAATAAGTCACTAACTGGTATATATCGTGATGAATTGGAACTGGGTAGGCTTAATAACTGTGAGGGTGTTTCAGTGATGAACAAACTTTCATTAATCTTTAATTTTTGCATTAATTTTTACACGAGGCTCTTCTTTGTGTCCAGAAACCCTGGTGGGGTGAGTCTAGTGATGTACAAAAGGAAAGAATCAACCAGAAGTTGAAGGGAGGGGAGAGAAGAAGGCATTCCTGATTACCTAAAATTTAGTGTGGATATTTATTAATTTCCATTAAAATGAACCTTAGAAATTGCATGTGAGATCAATCTGACTCAATGTAAGGGGCTGAGAAAAGTATTTCCATTCTTCTCGGAATTTAGGAGGAGGTAGGTCATGGCTATGGGCCTGAAACAATGCCATATCACTTACCTGATCTCAGGCAGGGACTTGGAAGAAAATATGTAATATGTATAAATATTCAAATGACTCCAATAGATTGATCTTTGTGCCCCTTTTGATTATTTTCAGCAATTTTAATTACTTATGAATTTGTACTTTCCCTAGTAAAATCTGTGAAGAGAGTATTGGCAGAGGGAAAGTAAAAAAAGAAGAGTGAATATTTGAAGCTATCAACACCTCACAGGCTAAAAGTAGAACAGGTAAGTTAGGCAGTATGGAAACAATCAGAGTTAAAGCACAATTCTGAAGTTGGCATAAAGCCCAAGTGTTGAAAAAGATATTGGGAAGAAGACTCTAACCCAGAATTGTTTCCTATCTAGCTGGAACTGAAGGGTGCTACACATACCTAGGGAAGTTACAGATACTGATGGTCTCACCCTGGCTCTCTCATAAATGTCCAGTCATTTACCTGATTTACAGATTCTACAGGTATGAATGTCTGTATATCCAGGGATCAAAACCCAAAGTTCATCTCTTCTTAGGCCCTAGCAGAGTAGTACAAGTTTGTTGAATTGAATTAGAGAATAATAATTATTAATTATTATCATCATACTGTTAGTTA
Organism: Dromiciops gliroides; assembly: GCF_019393635.1. NCBI lineage: Eukaryota > Metazoa > Chordata > Mammalia > Microbiotheria > Microbiotheriidae > Dromiciops > Dromiciops gliroides. Next base: position 622,191,249 of record NC_057862.1, on the reverse strand, counting down.
TCTTTATATTCTTTGAAGAATAATAATGAAATTACTATTCTATATGGCATTTCACTGTATATAAAGTGTGATACATTCATTATCTCATTTGATACTCACAATACCTCTGTGAAGTACAGTATTATCTCTGTGTTGTAGATGAACTGCAGCTAAAGCTCAGAGAATTTAAGTGACATGTCTATGGCCTTGCCCTTGGGTCAAACTCTGAATACTACATAAGTATTTTCATTTTCCTGATGAAGAAACTGAGTCTTGGAGTAAGTGGGAGAGCTAGGACTTGAATTCCAGGACTTCTGGCTTATAGTTCTATATATTCTTTCTACCAAATGAGACTATGTAGTATTAGTTCTTCCCTGGTTCAATGCTGAATTGCCAATAGAAATGTTATTTTTTTCCCTTCCTGTTTCTAGAATGGAAATATTGACCAGTGGAAATATTAGTCATTTCCCCCTCCTTTGAATGTATAATCTAAAGCTTCCTTGAGTAGAAGGAAAAAAATTTCTTCAACATAGGGATTAATATATTCTTTATATGAACCACTGCCTAACTTCATTTAAATATTTTAAAAGTATGAATGATGAAAGGGGGGTTTAACTTTATATGAAACCTGGGATTTCACTCAAAACATTTTTAAAAGTTGCATGGGACACATGTATATTCCCCACGGTTTCTCTATTTAACTCCATTTTACCAACAATTACACTTTCTTATATCTAATCCTTTTGTATATTTGATTATTTTTAAGTGCCTTATTCCATGATATTACTTTGTGGATGTATGTAAGTTAGTATTTCTATAGTAAATTATATGTAACTCAGTGTTTCTATAACTTCTTTGAAAGCAGTGAATTGTTTTAATTGTTTCAATGTTACTGAATTTAAAGTTCATTCTTAGCTACTTTTCATACTTTTTAGAAGTCCAACTGTGATAGCCACAGTTTTGTTTTTGGTTTTTTCCTGAATCTTTTGTTTCTCCTTTGGTTAGTTTACATTGTGTGTTGATACAATCTGTTACATAAAATCCTTGAAATCTTTACTTAATGTTAAGAATTTTATGTAAACTGGTGTTCAGAGAATTAAGTGGGAGAGATAAAAGCGAGTAAGAGTTGTGGGACTACACAGTTCTGTATTTTATCTGCAGATAAGTTTCGAGAAAGAGCTGGTGCACCATGCTGTATCGTGTTTCCTGTACCAAAAAAAGTAGTTATTTCAATAATGGAGGAAATATTTTTAAAGTGTGGTAGAAATGACAAGTATATTTATGCAAAATAAATGTTTTTCATAAAACAAAAAAGTCACATGACAAGGACTTTAAACCCAGATCACCCCATCCCCTCACCTCATAAAAATCATAAAACTGCTTTACATATCACAACTTCCTGTCTTCCCCTCAGTGTGACAGGTACTAGTCAGATAACTCCATTTTCTTCACATAGGCTTCTAATGTGATCTGTAAAGAAATGTCCCAGCAGGGGAAAGGAGTTAGCAGATGAAGCTAAACCTTCAAGTTCTGTGGGGTTTATGATCTGTTAGACCTAAATACTCAGATCTTCTGTGGAAGTGGTCTTTCAGTTACAGCTCCCATGAGCCCCAACCTGGCCTCTGGGATACCCCAATTTTCCTAACTCTCAGGGTCTAGGGAGAGCAGAACCCTTCCTTCTTTTAAGACAGTAATGTGGAAAGACAGCTAAAAAGAGTCAGGACAATGTTTTGTTCCATCCCTTTTCCCTATCTTCATCCTTTCATCTTTCTTCTTTCTCTTATCCTTTCTTCTCTTACTCTTCTCTATCACCATCTGCTCTTATTCCTCTGCCATATCTTCATCTTACCCTTGCTCCCTGTCCACATCATTTCACATCTCTGCTACTATTATATCTCTCTCATTCTCTCTTTATATGTTTCCCTCCCTCCTTCTGTTCCTTCCTACCCTCTCTCCCCCCTTCCCATCTCCATGTGTTATTGAAAATTGTCTCCTAATCTTAATCATTTCTCTATCATCTGTACCTGTCCCTAGGCTCTTTCCCTATTCTTGACTACTTCCATCCTTCCTGCGCATTCCTGTTTCTCTTTCCCTAATCTTTTTTCCAAATACTCCTTGTCTCATCTCCCATTAGAGATGTTCCAAACCCACATCTCAGTATCTCTAGGGTTCAGGGTAACTTAAGACTCTCCTTTTCCTCAATAGAGTCCCTACAACATGGGGCTGAGCTTCTATACAAACCCTGTTAAGTTGCACCCCTGTCCCATTAGGCTCTGAGATGATCATAGGAGTTTGGACAGAGTTAGGGACCTGACAGGATGTTTATCTAAGATTCTGCAATGCATCAAGTGCAGACCAGGATTTAAAGAGAGAAATGAAAGGATATGGATGTGTATTAATGATGGGTATGTGTATATTTACATGTGTCTCTAGGTATGTGTACATGTATGTGAGCATTTGTGAATGTCTATATAGATCACTGTCTGTGTAAGTGGCTAGCTGTCTATGTAATGATCTACAAAAAACTGTCCCACTTCAATTTGCTTTACCCTTACCTAGATGGCCTGTACTTACCTCAGAACCTGTCATAGAAGGTCCTGGATGCACTGTCTTCTCTTCTTTCAAGATGATGGGACATTCACAGTGACACAGGAGCCAAGGAAAAAGGAACTTTCTCTTACAGCAGTAGAAGAGCCAGTTCCTGCAGCTGGGGGGCCCCAAGGCTGAATTAGGAGGACTGAGCATAAAGGACTATGTCCCTAAAGTCAGAGGGATCTGAACCGGGATGTTATGAAATATATACGTTTATATTTGAGATTAGGGGGCATTCCTCTGAGAGACAATTCCTAAAGGCCCTCATTGAAAATTAATAAAGATAATTGTCTCATGGTGGCTCTACAATGAGAGAAGACTGTGGGGAGGAATTTTAGGAGACAAGTCCCACTGGAAGAAAACAGGTTCCCTCAGACTCCAATCCAACCTTAGCTCTGGGAAATCTTCCAGCACTATTCTGTTCTTATACTAACCAGACCACATGACACCTCCTCTTTGAGTTCTTCCATAATTCCCCTAGTTAGAAATGATTTCATAACACATATGCTTATCTCTTATTTCATAGCTATCATATACAATACACTTTTAAAAGTCATACAGTTTCAGTTATTAAAGCTGGAAAAAGCCTGAGATGTGATCTCATCCAACCCCACATTTTATAGCTGACATCATAGAGCAGGACTTTTGTGTCAAAATATATGAACACACATAAATGTAGAAGCAGCTAGGTGGTGAAGTGAATAGAGCACTGGACCCAAAATCAGTGAGGACAGAGTTCAAATCCAGTATCAGACACTTACTAGTTGCGTTATCCTAAGCAAGTCACCTAACCTGTCTACATCAGTTTCCTCATCTGTAAAATAGAGATAATAGCACATATCTCTCAGGGTTGTTGTGAGGATAAAATGAGATAACATTTACAAAGTGCTTTGCAAACCTTAAAGTCCTATATAAATGTTAGTTGTTATTAAATATACAAGACAGACAAATTTCTGTAGTTCAGGAAAGATCATTTCCATCTATGGGTACCAGGAGTGATTTCCTAGAGGAAGTAATATTCAAGCTGGACCTTACATAGTATCTAGCATTTGAACTTGTAGATATTAAAGGAATGGGGGAAAGGAGGGGAGGGAGGGCCCACCATATGAAGAGAATGGCATTAGCAACGGAACAGTAGTGGAAAGACATGGGATGTGTTTGGAAAACAGAATGTCCAAGTTTAGTAGAGTGGGGTGAATGCAAAAGGCAATGATGGGAAATCAACAAAACAATAGGACAAGGTTGGCATGATCCACATACATGGAGATCCATGTATTTGATTAGGACCTCAGATCTACTTATTACAGTGAATTTCTGCCAAATATTTTCATTTAATGATTTCTATGTGTACATTCAGGCCTATACATGTGATACATGCATATATAAGTGAGCACATCTGCATGTGACTTTTCAGTGCTGTATAACTGATAAGAAGATGTGGATGAGATGCCATCTTCACTGTCACAGGAAATAATAAGGAACTGATGGAGTATGACCACTCAGATCTATCAAAAATTATTTATCTTCCAAGATCTGGAATTTTGAAATTCCCCTCTAAATTGCTAATTTGTGAAATTATAAAATTATGACTAGGGACAGGCACACCTAGTTCTTTGGGTACTTACCAAGAAACACCATGTGTCAGCAGGAAATGGGGTAGCAATCACACTTTAATAAGGCACAGAGTTAAGTAGCAAAAAGTGGGGAAGGATACAGAGGCAAATGGTAACACAATGGCCAGGGGAATGGGATGATGATGGGAAGCAGCAAGGGAAAGAAGATGAGAAAGTGGAGAGGCAGAAAGTATCACTCACATAGCCATGGATTAGAGTTGGGAGCACTAAGCAGCATGAACCTAATGGAGATGGAAGAATGTTTGGGGGCGGGAGGCCAAGAGTTTGAGATCATATTTTTCTAGGGTTTCTTAGGAAAACTAAATAAACAAGAAAGGAGTTAAAGGAAAAAAAATATCATTATAGAAAAGTTAGATATGCTGTTCAGTTGTGTCCAACTCTTTGTGACCCCATCTGGGGTTTTCTTGGCAAAAATAGTGGAGTGGTTAGTCACTTCCTTCCCCAGCTATTTTTACAGATGAGGAAACTGAGGCATACAGGGTTAGGTGACTTGCCCAGGGTCATATGGATAGTCTCTAAGGCTAGATTTGAACTTATCAATATGAGTCTTCCTGACTTCAGTCTGGAAGTCTATTTACTTTGCCACCTAGCTTCCCTTGCTACACATTACACCTCTGGAGGATACGGAATGGGAATAGAAGAAATATACCTATTTGTCAATGATGCATGACACTTTCACAAAAATTTACCATGTATTAGTGTATAAAAATTCACAGGCAAAAGTAGAAAATTAAAAATATTAAATGCCTCTTTTTCTGATTGTAATCCAATAAATATTGTGTTTAATAAAGGGCTTTTGAGGCATTGATTAAAAATTAATTGGAAACAAAATAACTTGATCCTATAGAATTAATAGGTCAAAGAATAAATCATACAAAAAATTAATAATTTCATTAAAAATAATGATTACAAATGAGACAACATATACATCTGTGGACAAGAATTCCTTAGAAGAAATGGAGTAGCCCTTATAGTCAATAAAAAGGTGGGGGGAAAGCAGTATTTGGGTACAATTTCAAAAATAATCAAATATCTGTTTGAATCCAAGGCAAACCATCCAACATCACAGTAATGCAAGTCTAAACTCAAATTACTGATGTTGAAGAAGCCAAAGTTGATCAGTTCTATAAAGGACTACAACATCTTCTAGAAAGAACTGAAAGATAATTGAAATAAGAGTCAAGTTTCACCTTGGGATACAAAATGAAATAGGGAAGATGCTAATAGAGTTTTGTTTAGATAACTCACTGGTCATAGTAAACACTGTTTTTCAACAATCTAAAAAGTGACTTTACACATGGACGTCACCAGATGGTCAATATCAAAATCAGATTGATTATATACTTTGCAGCCAAAGGTGGAGAAGCTCTAAACAGTCAGTTAAAATCGAGACCTGGGGCTTACTATAATTCAGATCATGAGCTTCTTATTGCAAAATTCAGACATAATTTAAGAAAATAGTGGGAAAACCATCAGACCATATAGGTATGACCTAAATAACAACCCTTATGAATATGATGGGGAAATGATGAATAAATTTAAGGGATTAAATCGGGTACATAGATTACCTGGAGAACCATGGGTCAAGGTTTGAAACATTTTACAGGAGGCAAGGCAGCAACAAAAAAAACATTATAAAGAAAAAGAAGAGCAAGAAAGCAAAATGATTGTCTGATGAGGCTTTATAAATAGCTAAGGAAAAATGGAAAGGGAAAGGTATAACCAAATGAATGCAGAATTCCAGAGAATAGCAAGGAGAGATAAGGTTTTCTTTTTTTCTTTTTCTTTATTTTGGGGGAGGGATGGGGGGCAGGGCAATGAGGGTTAAGTGACTTGCCCAGGGTCACACAGCTAGTAAGTGTCAAGTGTCTGAGACTGGCTTTGAACTCAGGTCCTCCTGAATCCAGAGCTTGTGCTTTATCCACTGCATCACCTAACTGCCCCCTGGGCTAAAGTTTTCTTAAATGAGCAATGCAAAGAAATAGGAAAAAACAAGAGAATGACAAAGACAAGAGATCTCTTCAAGAAAACTAGAGATGTCAAGGGAATGTTTCATGCAGTACAAGCATGATAATAGACAAAAAATGGCAGGGACTTAACAGAAGAAGAGATTAAGGCAAGGTAGCAAAAATATATAAGAGAAGTATGCAAGAAAGATCTTATCACCGATAATCATGATGGTATGGTTGCTGATCTGACATCCTGGAAAATAAAGTCAAGTGGGCATCAGGAAGCACTACTAACAATAAGGCTAGTGGAGGTGATGGAATTCCAGGTGTGCTTTTTAAAATCGTAATATATGATGCTATTAAAGTGTTATACTCAATATACCATCAAATTTGGAAAACTCAACAGTGGTCACTGGATTGGAAAGTATTAGTTTATGTCCCAATCCTAAAGAAGGTCAGTACCAAAGAATGTTCAAATTACCAAACAAGAGCACTCATTTCACATGCCAGCGAGGTTATGCTTAAGATTCTATAAGCTAGGCTTCAACAATATGGGAACTGAGAATTATCAGAAGTTCAGGCTAGTTTTCAAAAAAAGCAGAGGAACTAGAGACCAAACTTCCAACATTCACTGCATCATGGGGAAAGCAAGGGAGCTCCAGAAAAATATATAGTTCTGCTTCATTGACTAAAGCCTTTTACTATGTGGATCACAACAAAAGGTAGCATGTCCTCAGAGATAGGAATATCAGATCATCTTACTTGTCTCATGATGAACCTGTATGTAGGTCAAGAAGTAACAGTTCATTCTCACACAGTATACTGAAATAAGGTGAAAATGGGTACATGATTTACACATAAAGGGTGATACCATAAGCAAATTAAGAGAGCATGGAATGGTTTATCTGTAAGATTTATGGACAAGAGAAGAATTTAGAACCAAAGAAAAATAGAGAGCATTACAAAATGTAAACCAGATAATTTTGATTATATAAAATTAAAAAGCTTTTGCACAAACAAAACCAATGTAACCAAAATTATAAGGAAAGCAGAAAACTGGGGAATCATTTTTGCAAAAAGTATCTCTGAAAAAGGCCTCATTTCTCAATTATATAGAGGACTGAGTCAAATTTATAAAAATACAAGTCATTCCCCAATTGATAAATTGTCATGGGATAGGAACAGGGAGTTTTCAGACAAAGAAATCAAAACTCTCCATAGTCATATGAAAAATGCTCTAAATCACTATTGGTTCAAAAAATTAAAATAACTCTGAGGTACCACCTCACACATATCAGAGTGGCAAATATAACAAAAAAAAAGAATGTTGCATGTTGGACTGGCTGTGGGAAAACCAGGACACTAATCCATTACTGGTGGAGTTGTGAACTGATTCACAACTCTAGAGAACAATTTGGAATTATGATCAAAAGGCTGTAAAACTGTGCATACTCTTTGATCCAACAATATCACTGCTCAGATTATTTCCCAAAGACATCCCAAAAAAGAGAAAAGGTCTTATTTGTACAAAAATATTTATACTAGCTCTTTTTGTGGTGACTGAGAATTGGAAATCAGATGAATGTTCATCAATTGGGGAATAGCTAAACAAGTTGTGGTACATGATTGCAATGGAATATTATTGTGCTATAAGAAATGACTAGCAGGATGATTTCATAAAGACCTGGAAAGACTTATATGAACTGATGTATAGTAAACTGAGCAGAACCAGGAAAATGTTGTGCATAGTGATAGAAATATTGTTTGATAAAGAACTCTGAATGACTTTGCTCTCAGCAATATAATGATCCAAAAGAATCCCAAAGAACTAATGATGAAGCATACTATCCATCTTCAAAGAAAGAACTGATATTGATTGAACAAAGACATAAGTATGCTATTTTTCCACTTTATTCCTTTCTATTTTTTTCTTTTATTTGAGTTTTCTTCTACAAAAGGACTAATATGCAGTGGTCATGAGGAGAAGGCATCTGAGGGCAAGCCATGCAGCTTTCTTTGGCATCAGGATGTGACGTTTGCTTGTGGGTACTGTCAATCAAGGCTGCCGGCCAATTAGCTTGGAGCTGTGTGTGCAAGTGGATGGGATGTGGCCAGTCTCACAGGAGGCTTGTGGGATGAAGGAGGTATGGCTCATGCTCTTTCATGAGGACTCTCGTGGAGAGTGGAGCTAAAATGCGCTCTCCCTTTGATAGATAGATGAATCTAGGTCTTTTTTTTCTCTCTTCAACTGCACTTACACAACTGCACATCAGTAACCTATATCTGCTTGCTTGCCACCTCGGGAAGTGGTCAGAGGAAAGAGGGATAAAATATGGAATGCAAAACTTTAACTAAAAATATTTATTATAAAAAAATAAGCACTGTAAAGATACATCAAATGTTATGAATTGAATAGAATAAAATAAAAATTTTAGAATAAATTCTGTCATCACAAAAAAGAAGTTAGAACCAAACAAAAAACAGCTGATTGGTTTAGGATTGAGAAAGGACTATGATAAGGCTATTTAATGTCACATTATTTATTTAACTTATATACAGAGTACATTATGGGAAATGCCAAGCTGGATGAATCAAAGGCTGGAATTAAGGTTGCCAGGAAAATATCAACAAACTCAGACATGCTATGCAGACAATACCACTTTTTTACAGAAATTAATAAAGATTAAGAAGTCTCTTAATGAGGATGAAAAAGGACAATGTAAAAGCTGGCTTGAAGCTTAACATAAAAAAACTAAAATCTTGGCAACTGATCCCATCACTTCCCAGCAAATAAAGGGAGAAGAAATGGAGTGTCAGATTTTATGTTATTGGGCTCAAAGATCACTGCACATGGCAAGAGCAGCTATTAAACTAAAAGACACTTGCTACTTGGAAGAAAAACTATGGCAAATCTGGTCAGCATAATAAAAATCAGAGACATCACCTTACTGACGATGGACTGTATTGTCAAAGCTATGGTTTTTCTGGTACCAATGTATGGCTATGAAAGTTGGACTATAAGAAAAGCTAGGTACCACAGAATTGATGCTTTTGAATTATGGTTCTGGAGAAGACTTTTGAGAGTTCCTTGGACAACAAAGAGATCAAATAAGTCAGTACTTAAATAGACTATTCACTGGAAGGTCAAATACTGAAGCTGAAGACTAAATACTTTGTCCACATAATAATTTTAAAAACCCCAATGTAGGAAAAATTGAAGGCAAAAGGAGAAGGGGACATTAGAGAATGAGATGGAAAGTGTCATGGAAGCAATGAACATGAGCTTGGACAAACTTTGGGATATAGTAGGGAATGGAAGAGCCTTGTGCGTTATGATCCATGTAGTCACTGTAACGATTGGAATGATGCCACCTGCTGGAGAGCTACTGTAGGAAAGCTCCACCATGAGGAGAAAGCATCTGAGGGCAAGCCATGCAGCTTTCTTTGGCATCAGGAAGTGACGTTTGCTTGTGGGTACTGTCAATCAAGGCTGCCGGCCAATTAGCTTGGAGCTGTGTGTGCAAGTGGATGGGATGTGGCCAGTCTCACAGGAGGCTTGTGGGATGAAGGAGGTGTGGCTCATGCTCTTTCATGAGGACTCTCATGGAAAGTGGAGCTAAAATGTGCTCTCCCTTTGATAGATAGATGAATCTAGGCCTTTTTTCTCTCTTCAAATTCTTATTCTCCTTAATAAATGCTTAAAAGTCTAGCTCTTGCTAAAGCTTATAATTTATTGGCAACCACTCATTAGATATTTTAGACAGACTAGCTAGAATTTTGGCCCCTTACATCACGAAGAGTTGAACATGACTGAAGAACAACAAACTGTACAAGAAATGCTTGTGAAAACAATGACAAGAAAAGGAAATTCAAGGAATAATCACAGGCAATGAAGAAAGAAAAGTTTCACTTTTTACAATGGTTTTCTTAGAGAACTCTAGTGAGGCAACTAAAACCTAGTCAAAACAAATAACTTCAGCAAAGTTTCTAGATATGAAATAGGCCCACCCAAATAGTCAGCATATCTGTATATCACCAACAAAACACAGCAAGAAGAGGTAGAAAGAGAAATTATATTTAAAATAATTGTAGATAGCATAAAGTACTTGGGATTCTACCTGCCAAGACACACACATAGGAACTATATGAACACAATTATAAAACACTTTTCACACCAATAAAGACAGATTTAAATAATTGTAGAAATATTCATTGCTCATGATTAGCCCAAACAAATATAATAAAAATGACAATATTAGTTAAGTTAATTTACTTATTCAGTGCTATACCAATCAAGCTACCAATAAAAAAATACTTTATATAGCTAGAAAAAAGAATAATAAAATTCATTTCAAGGAACAAAAGTTCAAGAATATCAAAGGAATCAGTTTTTTTAATAGGAAAGAAGAGGACCTAGAAATACTAGATCTCAAGCTATACTACAAATCTACAACCATCAAAACAATTTATTACTGCAGCTAGATGGCGCAGTGGATAGAGCACCGGCCCTGGAATCAGGAGTACCTGAGTTCAAATCTGGCCTCAGACACTTAACACTTACTAGCTGTGTGACCCTGGGCAAGTCACTTAACCCCAATTGCCTCACTAAAAAAAAAAAAAAGAAAGAAAAAGAAATAGAGAGGTTGATCAGTGGAACATATTAGGTACACAATTTAAAGAATTAAATGGACACAATAATCTAGCGTTTGACAAAGCCAAAGATCTTAGCTACTGGAGTAAGAACTACTATTTGACATGCAAAAAAAGAGCTGTTGGGAAAATGAAAAAGTAATCTCGCTAAAATTCAACATAGACCAACAGTCCATACTGTATGGTAAGTTCAAATGTATAAATGGGTACAAATGTGATATTGTAAGTAAATTAGTAAAGCATGGGAAAAATTACCTACCAGATCAGTGCATAGTGGAATTGTTCATGACCCTACAAGAGATAGGTTCAAAGCAGGTAAAATAGGTATAACCCTTTGACCCAGAAATGACACTGAGGTCTATTACCTATAGAGATCAAAGAAAAGGATCCATATATACAAAAACTGTTATAGAATCTCTTTTTGTGGTAGCAAAAAAATAGAAACTGAGAGAATACTCATCGATTAGGGGTTGGCTGGACAAGTTATGGTATATTAATGTGATAGAATACTATGCTGAAAGAAATGGTTAAAGGATGATTTCAGAAAAATCTGGGAAGACTTGTATGAATTGATGCAAAGTGAAATGAACAAAACCAGTAGCATAATTTATACAGTAGCAGCAGATTAACTACAGATTATATAGTAACTACAGATGAAGTAGTAATATACCTTTAAAGACTTAGTAACTGATCAACACAATGTCCAATCACAATTCCAAAGAACTCATGATAAAACATGCTATCCACCTCCAGGTAGGGAACTGATAGATTCAAGGGGCAGATTAATGCATTTTTAAAATCTTGCTTTTATTTTTAGAATATGACTAATGTAGAAATTTGTTTTGTGACTGTACATATTTGTAATGGTTGAGTCTTTATCTTACCTTCTCAATGGTTGAAGGAAGGGAGGAAAGAAGGAGAGAATTTGGAAAATAATTTTTTGAAAAATGAATTTTAATTTAAACTGAATAACTAGGATACCTTCTAAATAAAAAAGAGCAGAAGATATGTCAAATCCTGGGGAGTTTACAGACTGAGCAAAGAGATGATGATTCATGAAAATTACAGAATCAGGTAACTGTCCCTGTGAGGTTATGATACAGGAATATAATTTGTGGATCTGATAAAAGTACTACTGCACTACAGATAAGAGAATGATCAGAATAGAAGATACTTTCTGAGTCCCAAAGGAAGACTGAGTGTAAACATTTCTGCAAAAACTTAAGAAGTCTGGCCCAGAGAGATCATCTTACTGGGGACAGAAGAAAGGAAGTTGAACACAAGAAAATCCTCACATTTGCCACTAATAAATTTCTCAGGGACATAAGGTCTCCAGGGCCTAAGATACTGAAGAAAGGGAGAGACCCAGGGTAAAGGCAAATAATCATGTAGATAGCCGAGGAAAGAGCAGGAACAAGAAACAATATCCTAGAGCTCCATTCAAACTATCCAGGTAAGCTGAGAAGCTGGGAATTTTACTGTCTGGATTCCTGACTCTATAACATGCTATCATTCCTAATCTATCTGGTCTGTTCTTTGCTTTCCAAAGATACTGTGCGCACACACACACACACACACACACACACACAACTCACATGGCTCTATATAGCCTCTAGGATAAATATATACATTCTCTATCCTGGTGCTCAATGCCTTCCACCACTTGGTTCCAAACTACCTTTCTAGATTAACTTCACAAGATTTACCTTCACACATATTCAATGCTCCAGTCAAACTAACCTACTAGCTACTCCTACAAGTCAACATCCTTTCTTCTACCTCCATGCATTCTCACAAGCCATTCCCTATTCCTGGAAGGCACTCTCCCAACATCTTCACCTGGCTGAATCCTTATTATTCTTCAAAATTCTTTTTTTTTTTTTTTGGTGAGGCAATTGGGGTTAAGTGACTTGCCCAGGGTCACACAGCTAGTAAGTGTCAAGTGTCTGAGGCCGGATTTAAATTCATGTTCTCCTGAATCCAGGGCCAGTGCTTTATCCACTGAACCACCTAGCTGCCCCTACTCTTCAAAATTCTACTCAGACACCAATTTCTCCAAGAATAGTCACCTAATGCTGTGGGATATGAGTGCATCCTCTTAGCTCAAATTCATTCCCATTATTCATTCCCACACATATAAATGTGGAATGCAATCTCCTTGAGGCAAAGAACTTTGTCTTTAGGTCTAATACATTGAATGAATGTACATAGAAGATACTTGACAAATATTTATTGGATTGAACCAAATTTAGGTTTTCTTCTGAATGGCATCACTGACCCAAGACCAAACTGGGTGACTTCCTTTTCCCTCTTGTTTTCATCCCCTCTGGTTTTTTACCAGCACCACCCACCCCTGTAGCTCACAATTCAAGTTCTGAAAAAGAAGAGGCTGACTTCAATGAAGTGGACAGGTCATACTATAGAGAGAGGTAGGGAAAGGGAAAATGAAGGTCATGCTCTAGGTCCCTAGAAGCAGGCCCTCAATGGTAGAAGCCATTTCAGACAAGGATCTTCAGGTCCAAAGCATAAAACTGAAGTCAAATGCCATGCTTCATTACAGGTCACTCACCAATGCTGCTATGTATTTCCAGACATTATAGTGACTCCTTTGGAGTCAATCCAATTAGGAAATTGAAATTTGTAATGTTATAATAATGATAAATGACTAACATTCATATAGTTCCTTTTATGTGCCAGGCACCATACTAAGCACTTTATAATTATTATCTCACTGGATCCTTGCAACATCAGTAGGAGGTAGCTGCTATTACTATCCCCATTTGATAGATGAGAAACCTTATGCAAACAAAGGTTAAGTAATTTAGCCAATAAAGGTCACACAACTATTAAGTGTCTGGATCTAGATTTGAACTCAGGTCTTCCTAACTCTGGGCCCAAAACTCTTTCCACTGCACCACAGAGCTATCTGATCCATTGATGTCAGAGAACAGCTGGCTGCCCTAGATGAGTTCAAGTCACCGGGAATAAATGAACTACTTCACAGGAGAGTGAATGATGAAATTTCTGTACTACTTCAAAGATTCATGGTGAAGGGGCAGCTAGGTGGTGCAGTGGATAAAGCACCATCCCTGGATTCAGGAGTACCTGAGTTCAAATCCAGCCTCCGACACTTGACACTTACTAGCTGTGTGACCCTGGGCAAGTCACTTAACCCTCATTGCCCAGCAAAAAAAAAAAAAAAATCTTATGTATTTTAAGAAATATGTTTATTTAGTGGTTTCATAGAACCATAAATGTCAGAGAGGCAATGTGTCCTAGTGAATGAATGGCTAGCATTAAAGCCAAGAAAACATGGGTAAAAATCCCACATCTAATATATTTGTGTAGCTCTGGGTGAGTCGTAACTTTTCAGTACTCTAAAACTGTTTTATAAAAGGAGCCAACCTGTATAATTGAGGATGTTTCCTAACCTCAGAGCCTCCAAGACCAGTGAAATCACAAGTCTAGCTCCTATCCCAAAAACACAAAATGAACAAATAGTTTAACAAAAAAACAAATCTCCTATCTTCTGTCAACTCTGAAAACAAAAATACCCAGAGAGTCACAAAGCTCATGCAACTGCTGTTAACTCTGAAAATACCAAAGACTTCACACAGGTTATCACAACCACAGTTAACTCTAAGGAATAAAATAAAAACAAAATCAAACAGCTAACAGCGATTATAAGGAAAAAAACTGTCTTTATTCTATTGAAGGAGGGAAAATAGATACCCATGCCTAGAAGGAGACTCTGCTTTAGTGAGGCCAAACCTTGATACAGTAACTATGCAGTGACCCATAGCCATGACAATGAGGGATAACAAAAACAATGAGACAAGTTTGATTCATAGCAGGGCTTCATAGCCAGAACATGGTTCCTACAGGTCTTTGTCCAAGTTCAGCAAACATCCGGGGATGGCGTGTAACAATTCTGGGATTTTACTGCAGTAGAGGTCATCCAGAGGGTGAGCACGAAGTATTGTTGCAATGCCAAGTTCGGGGCACAGTTTGCTTGCTGTATAAAACAGGGTGTCTCCTAATAGTAAAAAGAGAGGTATGGTCTTAGCATGAGATCCTGACACTTCCAAAATTCTATTCAGATTTCCTCATTGATTCATTTTTTAGTGATTCCAAAAATATTACTATTAAATGCATTTTGTTGTTCAGTTGTTTCAGTGACTCTTCATGACCCCATTTGGGGTTTTCTTGGCAAAATACTGGAGTAGTTTGTCATTTCCTTCTCCAACTCATTTTACAGATGAGGAAACTGAGACAAAGTTAAGTGAATTGCCCTGGGACACACAGCTAGTAAGTATATGAGGCCAGATATGAACTCAGGTCTTCATAACTCCAGACCTGGCACTCTATCCACTAATCCACCTCACTGCCCCATTTTACATGCTTAATACCTTAAGTCTTCCCAAACATCCCAACCTGAAGTGATTCATTCCTCCTCTGAATTTCTAAAACATTTAATTGCCTTTAACTCTCATTTAGCAATTTGTTAAGTACAATTTTATTTAAAAAAAAGTCTCTTCTTAGGTCACAGTTTGGATTAAGAATTTACCATCAATCGGGGCAGCTAGGTGGTGCAGTGGATAAAGCACTGGCCCTGGATTCAGGAGGACCTGAGTTCAAATCCTGTCTCAGACACTTGACACTTACTAGCTGTGTGACTCCGGGCAAGTCATTTAACCCTCATTGCCCTGCCAAAAAAAAGAAAGAATTTACCATCAATCAATAGACAAACATTTACCAAGCATTTACTAAGGCACAGGGACTGCACAAAGAACCAGGTATACAAAGAAAGAAAAAAATACCTGCTCTCAAAGAACTTATATTCTAATGGGGGGATACAACATGTGGAGATATAGGTATCTACAAGATATATACTAAGAAAACAAAACTAACTTTAGATGAGAAAACACGAGTAACTGGTGACACCGGCTATGGAACTGCTTCCCTTGAATAGTAGCAAATTTCCCAACACTGGAATCTTTCAACACTGCTTGGAGTACCATCTCTCAGACATGTAGTTTTTCCAAGAAGATATTTAACACTGCCTTCTATTTTTTATTCATTTGATTTTGCTTTATTGTGTCTTGGTTTCTCATAAAGTCACTGGGTTCCATTTGCTCAATCCTAATTCTTAGGCAATTATTTTCTTCAGAGAACTTTTGGATCTCCTTTTCCATTTGGCTTTTCAAGCTGTTGACTTTTTCTCATTACTTTCCTGCATCACTCTCATTTCTCTTTCCATTTTTTCTTCTACCTCTCTTACTTTATCTTCAAAGTCCTTTTTGAGTGCCTCTATGGCCTGAGACCAGTTCATATTTTCTTGGAAGCTTTGGATGTAGGAGCCCTAATGTTGCTATCCTCTTCTGAGGGTGCACCTAGATCTTCCTTGTCAACTAAAGAAACTTTCTATGGTCCTCACCTTTCTCTGCCTTGCTCATCTTTTACTTGATTTTTAACTCCTTCTTAAAGTGGGAACCTGCTTCCAGGCTGCACTTTCCCAAGCTTCAGGGGGTCCCAGGTGGTACCATGGGAGTGTTTGCCAAGTGTGAGTTCCCCATAAAATAGTCTTTCAGGCAAATTTATATCTGGCATTCAAACAACGTGGCCAGCCCATCAGTGTTGTCCTCTCTGCAGTAGAGTTTGGGTGCTTAGCAGTTTAGTCTGAGAAAAGACCTCAGTGTCAGGTACCTGATCCTGCCAGGTGATATTCAGAATCTTCCTAAGGCAATTCAAAATGAAGTGATTCTGTTTCCTGGCATGGCACTGCTATACTGTCCAGGTTCCATGGCCATACAATGAGGTCAGCACAATGGCTCTGTAGACCTTCAGCTTGGTAGTCAGTCTAATACCTCTTCTCTTCCACACTTTGTTTTGGAGCCTCCCAAATGCTGAGCTAGCTCTGTCAATACATGAAACAACCTCAACATCTATGTGTACATCCCTGGAAAGTACACTGCCAAGGTAAGCAAACTTATCCACAGGATTCAAAATTTGCTAGTTTAATTCCACTCAGGGCTGCTATTTAGATGTGATAACTGTTGAGTTCTCTGGCAATAAGAGCTATTCATCTTTCAATTCTACTGGATTTTTGTGTTGTATATAATTGTCTACACAGTTCATCTTTGCAAAGGTTTTTGTACATTTTGTGTTTTGACCACAGGATGAGATTCCCTACCTGCCTTGGTAATCAGGCCAGTAATAGGTAAGCAGACAATTTTAGGGCACCTTTTCTAGCCCCTTCCTCACACCAGGAGGTGAGCTCCTTAAAAGGCTGCTCAGATACCCAGGGGGCTGCCAAATCCCACTGCTCCTTCCAATAGAAAGATGACCCTATGATGTGGGCTGCCTGTGTGCAAAGTTGTGATTACAGCTCCCAATGTATCCATACCTGCTGCTTCATCACTTGCCTGTTGCCAGAGGACTTTGAGATAGGCAAAAATGGTAAAACGGTATGGGTGATGCTTTTTTAATCTGTGCATGAATTGGATTTAAGTGAGGCAGAGTTGCACAGTTTTCAGCCTCATTCCCTTTTCCAGTCATCACAGTCCGGTGGCAGGATGGATTCAAGATGACTGGTAATGGCTTGAGATGCAGTGTAGGGCATAGGGTGTGTTCAGGGAATACTAGTACCTCTGGTGTGAGGGCTGCCAAGCTCTTTTCAGAGATGCTTTCCATCACACTTATGGCTCCTTCAAGAAGCTGTTTCATGTGCAGCAGCCACACCACAGTAAACCATTTTGGCTGACAGGCTAAACCAGGTTGAGGGTCACTGAGGGGGTCTCATAGGTGAGTGGGGGGGGCATGTCTAACCCAAACATATGAATTCTTCCCCTGGCGGAATGGTCAGATGAGAACAATTTATTCCAAAAACCATGAAGTAGTTGCTGTGGAGTGCTTAGAGCTTGGTTAGACATCAAAGACACAAAGGTAATCCACTCTGCTCTCACATAACAGTGAGAGGTTGGCTTGGTAATACCTTTTGCAAAAAAAAAAAATACCTTTTTCTCCCCCCTTATGCACTTGAATGAAGGTAAGTCTACTAAGGAAAAGAGGCTGTTGTATTCCTGAAAGCTATTGGCCACACCTATTCCACCCTTCTACTGTCCAGATGTACTATATTCCCAAATCCTGGAGGAACTCATTATCAGGAAAGCAAGTTAGGCTTTATACTGTGATGTTTAAAATCTAATGTGTGGTTGCCTTAAATGAGAAGCTTTAGCACCAGTCTTTGCGCATTAAGCATTTATTAAAGCATATTAGGTATTAGAAAAAAATGGACACATGGAGTTAAGAAAAGGCCTATCTAGCCTGGAGTTCCAGCCTGGTCTGGTTCTTCCTCAAGTCCTCCACCATGAGCCTGCTTCAACCATGAACTCCTCTCAAACTCAGTGTGGAAGCTTTTTATAGTTCTGGAGCAGAGGTGGTCCTTACACACTGCTTCAAGCTGATTGGTAGGCATCATGCAAATCCATTGGTTCACTGGACTTGAAGGTGGTCTCGAGTTGAGTTCAAAGTCCTTAGCCTTTGAGAACAATACTTCCTTTAGGGCAGCCAGGTGTGGTTACAATCTAATTAACTTGAAGTAGGTTAATCAGCAAAGTCAAACACTCTCACTTAATTCAATCAGTTTAGATTAATCTCCAGGTGAGCCTTTGAGTATCTGCCAAATCCCATTATTTTCTCACAATCCTCTGGGGAAAATGGGCAGATTGAATATTTTTAAAAAGGATAACTTGGAAATTAGGGCCACATAGTTTACAAAGAACATGACAACTGTGAAGATGAGTTAGCTGGAATTTGTAGAACCACAGAATCTTAGGGCTTAAAGTTATCTTAGAAGCCATCTAATTCAGCCTCTTATCCAATATAGAAATACCTGATAGAGGATTTCTGACATGTGTCCGTCTAGTAGACTTATACACTTTATGTGAGAAGAGCACACTGATTATCAGGGCATGCTATCCCATTTTCAGTAAGCTTCTAATCTATTGCATGAACTTTAAAAAAGAACAGGTGAATGGAAAGAGACTTGGGTTAAGATGACTACTTAACAGGACACCTGAGTTCTAATCCCATCTCAGCTACCAGGACCTATATCAGATCACTTCTCTATATATCAGTTTCCTCATTTAGAAAAATTAAAAATCAGACTTGGTGATTTCTTGGATTTCTTCCAGCTTTGAAACTCTAGGAACAATGTCTCATGAACAAGGTAGATTTACTGAAATTACTTTTCAAACAAATGACTGGTATTTTTGTTTTCTTTCAGATGAAGCAAGTTCATGATGAAAAGGGAAACCAAAACATTACCTCTGAGTTCCTTCTCCTGGGCCTGCCCATCCAACCAGAGATGAAGGCCCCTTTCTATGCCCTCTTCCTGGCCATGTACCTCACTACAGTCCTGGGGAATCTGCTCATCATCCTCTTGATCCATGTGGATTCCCACCTGCACACACCCATGTATCTGTTCCTCAGCAACCTGTCCTTCTCTGACATGTGCTTCTCTTCTGTGACCATCCCCAAATTGCTGGTAAACATGCAGAGCAAGAAACCAGCCATCCCCTATCCTGGCTGCCTGACCCAGATGTACTTCTTTCTTTTCTTTGGAGACCTAGAGAGCTTCCTGCTGGTGGCCATGGCCTATGACCGCTACGTGGCCATCTGCCACCCACTGCACTACACTGTCATCATGAACCCCAAGCTATGCAGTTCTCTTGTAGTGATTTCCTGGGTGCTTACTGCCTTCCATGCCTTGCTGCACACCCTGCTCATGTCCCGATTATCTTTCTGTGCCAACAACATCATCCCCCATTTCTTCTGTGATATGTCTGCCCTACTGAAACTGGCCTGTTCAGACATCCACACCAACGAGATAGTAATATTCATCACAGCAGGGCTGATTATTGTGGTACCATTCCTGCTAATTATCACATCTTATGCCCGTATTATCTCTTCTATCCTCAGGGTGCCCTCTGTCAGGGGCATCCGAAAGGCCTTTTCTACCTGTGGCTCCCACCTCTCAGTGGTCTCTCTCTTCTATGGGACAATCATTGGCCTCTACTTGTGCCCTTCAGCAAACAACTCCACAATAAAGGAGACAGTCATGTCAATTATGTACACTGTGGTAACACCAATGCTGAACCCTTTCATCTACAGTCTGAGGAATCAAGACATGAAAGGGGCCTTCAAGAAACTCCTGGAAGGAAGAAAACTTCCCTTCTCCCTGGGACTGTGACACTGGGGCTTAGTAAGGATAAGAATATGTAATAATAATGGGGAGAGTAGAAAAATATCATCTATGGTCTCCTTGCTTCCATTTCTTCTCATCCATTCACATATATCCTGCACTACCAGAGTACTCTTCCTTAAATCCCCCTTTTATTACATCTCTCCTCCTCAAATACTGTTCATTCTTCCAAGATTGACTTTTCCTGTCTTCTCTCCCCCAATTCTCTACATATACTGTGTACTATAACCAGATTAGTCTCATCAAAGTCCCTATTGTTATCTCTACTATTACCCACTTTCCCAGTACTCTCCCCTTCTTTTCTCGACATTCTGCCCTTTGAAGTAAAGTTCAAATTTCCCTTCATTGATACATGTTTTAAATCCTTTTTTTAATGTTAAATACATGCTAAGTATTAGATCCTGCATTAGGCATAGATCCCTTATATCTTCTCAACCATAATTCTACCTGGAGATGAGAATATTATCATGGTTTTGAGGGGAGGGAAGAAAATTCTTAACTAGAACAGTTTAATTTAAACATTTTTACTCAACATACCATGCCCAAAAAGCATAAGTTTCAGGTTTTTGATTCTCTCCATTGGTTAAGGGAATTTCCACATCATCAATTCCCCCATACCATAAAATCATAAAACTAAATTACATTTAAAAGACTATAACAGGGGGGCAGCTAGGTGGCACAGTGGATAAAGCACCAGTCCTGGATTCAGGAGGACCTGAGTTCAAATCTGGCCTGAGACATTTGACACTTACTAGTTGTGTGACCTTGGGCAAGTCACTTAACCTTCATTGCCCTGCCCCCAAAAAAATCCAAAAAAAAAAAAAAAGATTATAGCAAAGCATCATTTAAAAATGAAAACATCTGGGTAAGATTCAGTGCCTTAGTCTTTATACCTAAACTGTCAAAAATGTTAATGATTTATTTTAAATAATATTGTTGTCAAGGCAATAGGGAGGTAAGATAGAGGTTGAGCTACAGAACTACCGAGCTCCCTTTCAAATCTGAAACTCCATGATTCTATGGTTCTATGATTCTGACAAAGTTTATCTGGACACTAAGTTCTTTTGTTATATTTTTACTCTATGCTTTATAATTAATTAAAAAGATTAAGGATATCTGATATGAATTGAGCTCTACCTTCAATTATCTTCTCATATTTTCTTCTTTTTTTCTTCTGGTCCAACTGATGAAGTTGCCCATTTAAATGTGCACTTAGTCCCATCCCCTCTGAGTCAGAATGGAACTCTCCCAGGGTTCCTCTGCCTGATCCTCTAAAAGTAAAGATTCACACCACCTGAATGAGCCAGACTGTCAATGATAAACTAATCTTCAAGCAACAGTCCCAGAAATGTACATGGAGACTGGGTATGAATGCAAGCACACCACACAGGGCAAGTTGGTGTGGAGGTGAGAGCAGGTATTAAATGGTAGCGACCAGATGGGATAAGTAGACCATGACTCTAGATCCTGAAAATTACTCCCTTCAACCAAGAACAAGGACCTAGCCCTAGAAGTGATGATCTAGTAAAATATTGTCATTTTATATTTGGGAAAACAGATTCCTAGAAAGTTGAGGTGATTTCACCAGTATCACAGAGGAGATAAGTAGAACAATCAAGATTGAAGGCAAAATTTTGGTTCCAGATTAAGCACTCATTCCACTAAAACATGAGCTGACTCTCTTTAATGTTTCCTATTCCTCTTAAAAATTCCCTCAGTTTGAGGGGCTTAGCCCTTTGGATTTTTCTCACTGTGCTCTCCCTTAGTTCAACCTACTTCCATGGTTTCAATTATTTCCTCCACAAATGTTACTCTCAAGCTTGTGTCTCCACCCATGACATCCTCTCCCCAAAAGCTCAAATTTCACATTGCCAAAAGCCTGATGAAATATAAGCCTTGCTGTTCCTCCCCACCACCATCAGAATCTTAAAACAATATACCATTCAGTATGCCCAAAATGGAACTAATTATCTCTGCTTCTAAACCTGACCCAACTTCTATCCTCCCTATCTCTGTTGAGAGAATCGACATTTTCAAAGCCACCTAGTCTTAAAATCTTGGAATCATATTTCCTCTCCCTTGTGCCCAACATTAAATCAGTTGCTAAGTTCTGTTGATTTCACCTCCATAATAGCCCATTTGTTCTCAGTATTCTATTCCTACTATAACCACCCTAGTTCCTATCCTCATTACCTCTTAGTTATATGGTCATGATACCTCCAAATTGGATTCCCTGCCTCCAGTACACTTCAGTCCGTACTTCACACTACTGTCAAAATGAAATTACTAATAGGCATGTCTCATCATGTTAATAACCTTCTCAAAGACCTTCAAAAATGTCTTAATATGAACCCATCCTGGCATTTGAGGACCTTCATGATCTGAATGTTACTTTCCTTTTCAACCTTTCACTTGAGGCTTCCTTTCATGCTCTAAATTGCAGCTAGATTGACCTAATAACCATTTCTAGATATTCTTCTTAACTTCCAAACATTTGAATATGCCTGAACCGATTACTGGAATGGAATCCCACTATAACTCTATCTGTGGAAATGCATCTCTTTTTCAAAGCAAAATTCAGGTGATACCTCCTCTTTGAAGCAGTTCCTGAAACAGACAGTTAGAAGCCACAAAACACTACTGACCCTTTCTGTCTTCACAATTTTACCACTCATACGCATTTATCATATTCTATTGTACATTCTTTGAATGTCTGTTCCAATCCACCCTGCTAAATAGTTCATTTCTTGAGAAAAGCAATACGCCATTTCTCATCTTTGCTTCTGCAGTGCACAGCAGCAAATCATTGTATATAATATATGTTGAATTTAACTTAATTGATAGGATACCTTCTTAGGAAGCAGAAGGAGGAAAAGATATAATTTCTGCTAATGAGGAGTTCATTGACTGGAAAAGGAAAGAAGACTCAAAAACATAAGACTATCAGGAAACTGTCACTGTAAGGGCATGATTTCCTGTGCCATGAAGCTTGCTATGCCACTTACTGCTCCATCCTCCCCTCTTCTCTGTCAACTGCTTGGACTTCCACTCTGTGATGCTGGTTCCTATTAGTGAGCTTTCCCTTTATCTTGCCCTAATCTCAGGCCCTCCAATGTCACTTTCTCTATTCCATGCCCCAGAGTGAAATTTCTCCCATCTTTCTATACTTTCCCTTTCTAGGTCGTGCACTGAGAACAAAATCGAATCAGTATATTCTTGAAAAGATACATAAGGGGCAGTTAGGTGGCACGGTGGATAAAGCACCAGTCCTAGATTCAGGAGGACCTGAGTTCAAATCCATCTTCAGACACTTGACACTTACTAGCTGCATGACCCTGGGCCAGTCAGGAGTGAGTGGTGAGAAGCAAAACAGACTTTTGAAGAGGAGCAGGGTAAAAAAGAGAAAAAAGATAAACAGAACAAAATAGGATGGAGGGAAATACACAGTGACCACAACTCTGAATGGAAATGTGATGAACTCACTCAAAATGGAACCAGGAATCAGAATATATTAGAAACTAAAATCCAACAATATGTTGTGTACAAAAAAGGTATTTGAAACATAAAGACACACAGAGAATTAAATAAGGGACTAGAGCAGAATTTATTATGTATAAATTGAAGTTTAAAAAAGATATGCATAATAGTCATGATGTCAGACAAAGCAAAAGCAAAAATAGACCTAATTTTAAAAGATAATCAGAGAAACCAAATTTTGCTAAAAGTTACCATAGACAATAAAGTAATATCAATACTAAATGTATATGCACCAAATGCCATAGCAACCACATTTTTAAAGGAAAATATAAATTAGCTGAAAGAGGAAATAGACAGTAGAACTAACTATACTAGTGAGAGACCTCAATTTACCCATCTTGGAACTGGATAAGTCTAATCTTAAAGTAAAAAAGAGAGAAATTAAGGAGATTAATAGAATTTTAGAAAAGTTATATATGATAGGCCTCTGGAGAAAACTGACTGGTAATAGAAATGAATATCCCTTTTTCTCCGCTGTTTATAGAACCTTCATAAGAATGAACCATGGATTAGGGCAAAAAATCCTCACAAACAAATGCAAAAAAGCAGAAATATTAAATACAACTTTTCTGATAATAATAAAATAAAATTACCTTCAGTAAAAGAATTTGGAAGCATAATTGGAAACAAAATTATCTAATCCTAAAGAATTCATGGGTCAAAGAACAAATAATAAAAACAATCAATAACTTCTTTAAAGAGAATGACAATAATGAGACAACATACCAACTTTTGGTGGATGTAACAAAAGCAGTACCTAGGGGAAATTTTATATCTTTAAACACATCAAGTAAGAATAGTCAGTGAGCAAACAAAACTGTAACTCTTTGCAGCTGATATGATGGTATAGAGAACAGTAAAGAATCAACTAAAAACCCTAGTTGAAATTATTAACAACTTTAGTAAAGTTAAAAGATAAAACCACATAAAATAACCCATATAAATCATCAGCATTTCTACATATTACCAATAAAATGCAGAAGGAAGAGAAAGAAAGATAAATTACATTTTAAATAACTGCAGACAGCATAAAATATCTAGAAGTCTATCTGCCAAGACACACAAGAAATATATCAACATGATAACAAAATACTTTTCATACACACAAAAAAGATAGACTTAAACAATTGGAAAAATATTAAAAGTTCATAGGTAAGCCAAGCCAATACAATACAATAAAAATTACAATTCTACCTAAATTCATTTACTTATTCAGTACCATACCAAGCAAACTACCAAAGTATTATTTTATAGAGTTAGAAAAAAATAATAACAAAATTCATCTGGAAGAACAAAAGGTCAAGGATATCAAGAGAATCAATGAAAAAATGTGAAGGAAGTCAGGGTAGGAGGACTAGATTTCAAACTATATTACCAAGCAGTAATCATCAAAACAATCCAATATAGGATAAGAAATACAGTAGTTAATCAGCTAAATGGATTAGATACACAATATGCAGAAGTAAATGATCATAGTAATCTAGTATTTGATAAATCCAAAGATCTAAGCTTTTTGAAACAAGAACCCACCATTTCACAAATACTACTGGGAAAACTATAAAGCAGTCTGGCAGAAAGTATACATAGAACAGCATTATACACCATATACTAAGATAATGTAAAATGAGTCCTGGAATCAGGAAGACCTAAGTTTATGTCCAGCCTAATACAATTACTAGTTGTGTGACTTTGGGCAAGTCATTTAACCTCTGTCACTTAGGTGTCACAATACTTGCCTCAGTTTATTCAACTGTAAAATGGGGACTATTGCCAAGGCCTATCCATTTTACCTTAATTTTACCTTTGTAAAATAGTACCTACCCCCCAGGGTTGTTGTAAAGTACCTCCTAGCACAAAAACTGGCATGCAATGGGTGCTTGATGAATGTTTGTTTCTTTCCTCTTCTAGCTGAGAAACTCTAGTGGTCCTCTATTGGCTCGAGGCACAAATAAAAATTCCCTAAATTAGCATTTAAACTCTTCACAAGTTGGCTCCAATATATCTCTCCAGGCTAATTATAAGCAACTCTCCTTCATGAACTTTTCAGTCCAACCATACTCCCTTCCTATTCCCACACAGCATTCCATTTCCTGTCCTCACACCTTTGAAAGGCTGTCCCTCATACCTGGAATACACTCCCTGCTTACCTCTGCCATAGTTTCCTTCAAAGCTCAGTTCAGGGCCACCTCCTACAGGAGACCTTTCCTGATCTTTTTAGCTATTTGTGCCTTCCCCCCAAAATTACTTTGTATTTATTTTACAAGTATTTCGCATAAGCATATGTGTGCATGTTTTCTCCCCCAATGAAATTAAGATCCTTGAAGACAGGGACTATTGCCAAGGCCTATCCATTTTACCTTAATTTTACCTTTGTAATATCTCTTGCATATACCTCTTTTCTCCCCTGAAACTGACACCACTCTGGTGCAGGCTCTCACAGCACCACATGCCTGCCTCTAGTCTCTGCCCACTCCAGTTCATCCTAAACTCAGCTGGAAAAGTGACCCTCCAAAAGTTCAGGTCTGACCATGTCACCATCAATCTCTTCCCCCAATAAACTCCAGTCATTCACTATCACTTCCAGGATCAAATATAAAATCTTGTGTGGCATCCAAAGCTCTTCATAGCCAGCACTCCCTCCCTGCCCCCTCCAATTACCCCTTATACTTCCTGCTCCATGTACTCTTTGATCCAGTGACATTAGCCACCTTGCTATTCCTCAAATCAGACACTCCATCTTTCAGCTCCAGGAATTTTCACTGCCTATCTCCCACGCCTAGAATGCTCTCCTTCCTCATCTGCACCTCCCAGTTTCCCTGGCTTCCTTCAAGTCCTAGCTAAAATCCCATATTCAACAGGAAACCTTTCCTGATTCCCCCTTAATTCCACCTTCCCTCTATTACTTTTAATTTATCTTGTATATAGCTTATTTGTACAAAGCAGCTTGTATGTTGCCCCCTCATTATACTATGAGCCCCTTGAGAGCAAGGACTGTCTTTTGCCTTTCTTTGTATGCCTAGCACTTGGCACAGTGCCTGGCACATAATAGGCTCTTTTTTTCTTTTTTTTTTCCTGGGGCAATGAGGGTTAGGTGACTTGCCCAAGGTCACGCAGCTAGTAAATGTCAAATATCTGAGGTCAGATTTGAACTCAGGGCCTCCTGAATCCAGGGCTGGTGCTTTATCCAATGCACCATCTAGCTGCCTCACATAATAAGCTCTTAATAAATATTTATTCACTGACTGACATTTGACTTCATATCCCCAGTGTCTAGCATAGTACTTAATATATGTCTGTTGATTGATTCATTTCTACCATACTCAATTATAAGCTTCTTAAGGGAAGGCATCCTGACATTATTTGTTTCTCCAGTTCACCACAACAATTTGCTGTGATTCATAATCTCCATTCTTGGAGCAATAGAATAAGGAAAAGGATAAAATATAATCTCTGTCATTGAGTACTCACAGATTGGTCAAGGATTAAGAACTGAAAAAAGAAACATAATATAAGCAAGAAATAAAATGAAAAATTCAACTGAATATCTGTAAGATTCTAAAAACAGAACTGATCAAAGTGGTCAAGAGGATAGGCTTCATGAAGACTTTCTGTGCCCCAGTGGATGGTTAAAATTATAAATCCTACCCTCAAATACTTAAGGAATATGTCCCATAGAGATCTTCATAGTTGGAGAGGGAGAGAGGGACTAGACATAAGATAATTCTAATGTTTATCACTAACAAGTTTCCCAGAGACCAAAAGTCCCCAGTGGCTGGAATATCAAAGAAGAAGAGAGAGGACAAGTGAAGGTGAAAAATCCTATATGAAGGAGAGATGAGAAAGCCAAAGCAAAGCAAGAAATAAGAAGAATGTCCAGGAGCCCCACTCAAGGTAGCCAGGTAAACTGGTAGGGAATGAGCTCTGTGATCTTGAACAAGTCATTTAATTTCTGCTTCAGTTTCCTCATACATAAAATGGGAATAACAGAACCTACCACCCAGAGTTGTTGTGAGTATCAAATGAGATAACATTTAAAAAGCTTAAGGCACCACATAAATGCTAACTATTATTAACTTGTAAGAAATTTTTTAAAAAATATTTGGATTACAAAATCCAAAATATGATGTAACCCAGATCCCCCTGCAACATGCTTCTTTCTTTTCCAAGGATTCTGGTTTCTCTTAAAGATCAATAAATAGGGGCAGGTAGGTGGTAGCAGTGGATAAAGCACTGGCCCTGGATTCAGGAGGACCTAAGTTCAAATCTGGCCTCAGACACTTGACACTTACCAGCTGTGTGACCTTGTGCAAGTCACTTAACACTCATTGCCCCGCCAAAATAAAAAGACCAATTAATAGCTCCATGTAGCCTCTAGGATAATATACAAATTCCTTAGCCATAAAGAATTCATATTCAAGATCCCTTACAACCTGGTTCTAGCCTATCTTTCCACATTTATTTCATATTACTACCCTTCACACACTCTGTGCTCTAGCCCAAATAAATTAACCATTTCTCTCCAAACTCAGTCTGCTCTCTCTCATCTCCTTCATTCACAGAAATCATCTCCCATGCCTAGAATGCACTCCCTCCTCACCTTACGTATCAGAAACATTAATATCCTTCAAAATCTACTTAGGAGTCAATTTTTCCATGACACTTTCCCTCACCTGTCCTCCCCCCCCAAAAAAAAAACCGTTAATATTCTCTCCATTCTAAATGTTGTTGTCATAGTTCAGTCATTTCAGTCATATCTAACTCTTCATCACCCCATTTAGGGTTTTCTTGGCAAAGATAAGGAGTGGTTTTCCATTTCCTTCTCCAGCTTATTTTATACATGAGGAAACTGAGGCCAAAGGGTTAAGTAGCTTGCTCAGAATAACATAGCTAGGAAGTCTCTGAGGCCAGATTTGAATTTAAGAAGATGAGTCTTCCTGCCATCAGCCTCAACACTTTATATACTGTACCATTTACCTGACCATTCTAAATTACTTTGTATTATTATACTGAGCTAGGGAGTGCAATTGACAGACTGCTATACCTGGATTCAGAAAGACCTGAGTTCAAATCCATCCTTATATGCTTTCTAGATGTGTGACTTTCAGAAAATCACAGAATTTCTTTCTCAGTTTCTTCATCTTATAAAATGGAGATAATAATATCATCTACCTCCCAGAGTTGTTGTGAGCATAAAAATGAAATAATATTTGCAAAGTGTTTTGCAGACCTTAAAGTGCTATATAAATGCTAATTGCACACTATAAGTGTATATAAATGTAGACTATAAATAATAGAATATAATTTCCTAAAGATCTGGGATCTGTTTTGGTTTTGTCCTTGTGTCCCCAGAACCTAGCACAATGAACGCATATATTAAAATAATTAAATGCTTAATAAAATATTTGTTAAATTGAAGTTAATTCAAATTTTCCTATGAATAGCATCAATGATCCAAAAGTAATTGAGTGATTTCTTTTTTCTTCCTCCTTATGCTTACCCTGTGGAGGTTTTTACCCACTGTCTCTCAGATTTCAGGTCTTATAAGATTAATAGGACTGCAATGAAGAGTGCAGGTTAAACTTCGGGGAGTGATGTGGTTGGAAAGGGAAGTTAGTGTCATTCTCTATTCTAGCATTAGCCTTTTCTCTCACCCTCCCAGGGGAGGAAGTCAACTCAGCACGGAATCTATGTTTATTCAGAATCAACTAAAATCAAATGTCATGCTTCATCTCAAAACATTAACCAATGGGACTCACTGTTCTCAGGCTTTGAAGTGGCAACTTAGGAGTCACTTCAAATATGCAATCAAAATCCAAGACAACAAAGAAGATGATATAGAGAAGCTAGCTTGTCTCTGAATTCAAGTCATCAGGAACAGATTAATTAATTGGTAGGTGCTGTTATTCCCATTTTATAGATGAGGAAACTGAGGCAAAAATTAAGGGTATATAGAAAGAATTTAAACATGTGATTATTAAATTATTTTTAAATTTTCAAGATTGGGTGGAAGAAGAATTGGCAAAATATCTCAATATTCAAAAAAAAATGTGAATTCTTCAAATTAGAGACCAGTACTATGCCCAAAGGGCTATAGAACTATCATGTCCTTTGATCCAAGAAAAGCATCGCTAGGTATATATCCCAAAAAGAGAAAAAGCTCTTTTTGTAGTGGCTAAGAATTGGAAATCAAAGGAATGCCCATCAGTTGGGGAATGGCTAAACAAGCTGTGGTATATGATGATGATAGAATATTATTATACTATAAGAAATGACAAGCAGGATGATTTCAGAAAGGCCTGGAAAGACTTGTATGAACTGGTATATGGTGAAGTGAGCAGAACTAAAAGAACATTGTACACAGTGACAGCAATATTGTTTGATGAAGAACTGTGAATAACTTAATTCGCAGGAATACAATGATACAAAACAATCCCAAAGGACTAATAATGAAGCATACTGTCCACCTCCAAAAAAAGAACTGATATTGATTGAACACAGACTGAAGCAGCCTATTTTTCACTTTCTTTCATTTTTTTCTTTTATTCAAGTTTTCTTATACAAAATTACCAATGTGTTAATGTTTTATATAATCAAAGATGTATCTTATTGCTTACCACCTCAGGGATCAGGAAAGTGATGGAGGGAAGAAGGGATAAAATTTGAAACAAAAAACATTAAATATTTTTTTATTATTTAAAAAAAAATTAGGGCAGCTAGATGGCACAGTGGTAAAGTGCCGGCCCTGGATTCAGGAGTACCTGGGTTCAAATCCGGCCTCAGACACTTGACACTTACTAGCTGTGTGACCCTGGGCAAGTCACTTGACCCTCATTGCCCTGCAAAAAAAACAAAAACCAAAAAAAATTAAAGGCCAGTGAGTTTGGCTTACACTGCATGAAAATTTTAATTAATAGAGGGATGCTTTCTGGGCACTTATGAAGAAAATTGATATTCACTACAGGCCAAAATGGATTCATCATGAACAAATCAGACTGGGACTAATCACATTCCCTTTCCTGACAGGCTTTCTTTTTTTTTGTTGGTTTTTTTTGGGTTTTTTTGTTTTTTGTGGGGCAATGGGGGTTAAGTGACTTGCCCAGGGTCACACAGCTAGTAAGTGTCAAGTGTCTGAGGCCGGATTTGAACTCAGGTACTCCTGACTCCAGGGCCGGTGCTTTATCCACTGTGCCACCTAGCTGCCCCCCTGACAGGCTTTCTAAAAGACTAAACCAGGACAATGCCATAGACATTGGCCCGGGGGGTGGGGGCCTAATTTACTAAGGCATTTGACATATCCTTTCATGATATCCTGGTGTATAAGATGAAGACATGTAAACTGGGTAATAACATAATTAGGTATGTTTACAACTAATTACACAATTGTTCCTAAAGAATGTGGATTAATGGACTGAATCAACCCTGAGAGAAGTCTATAGGGCTTCAAGATTCATTTCTAGGCCATGTTCTCTTTGACATCTTTATCAATGACTTGAATAAAGACAGAGACAGGATTTTAAACTACATGTAAAATTAATACTAAATGGAGGGAATAGTTAATACCTTCGATAAAATTTGGACCCAAAGAAATCACAACAGGCTATAACAATGAACTTACAGCTAACAATACAAAATTTAATGGGGAAAATGTAAAGTATAACATTTCAGTTTTAAATATCAACTGCACAAATATAAGACATACTCTAAAGATGTTGGCGTTTGATTATACTGCAAGATCAATACAATATAAGCATGGCATCATACAACCAAAAGAGAATATCATCTTAGACTACGTTCATAAAATTATACTGTCCAAAGTGAGAGAGGCCTCTAATTTTAGCCTTCTTTCTGGTCAAACTGCAACAGAAGTGTCATGTTTTTGTCTACATGTCATATTGACAAAATGTATATCAAGAGAAGGTTGACTAGACTCAAAACCATACAATATCACAAAAATATAGAATATAAGAATTGGAATGGGGTTCAGAGGTTATCTAGTCAAACCTATGCATAAATTATTTCTACAATATCCAATTATCCAGTCTTTTCCCAAAAACCTCTTGAAAGAATTTCAAGTCAGGACACTGACTGCAAATCCAGTTTTTCTTCTACTATACTCTCTATGTGCAACATTGGGAGGGACTAGAGATATTTCTTCTAAAGAATAGAAGCTTCACTAAGGGAATAGGAGAGGGGATTATTGCTTTTTTCAAATAGTTAAGGGGGCAGCTAGATGGCGCAGTGGATAGGGCAGTGGATAGGGCACCGGCCCTGGAGTCAGGAGTACCTGAGTTCAAATCCGGCCTCAGACACTTAACACTTACTAGCTGTGTGACCCTGGGCAAGTCACTTAACCCCAATTGCCTCACTAAAAAAAATAATAATAATTAAAAGTATGTTGAACAAGAGGTTTTGGACTTGTTTTGCTTCATCCCTACATACAAAATCAGATCCAATATGTGAAATTTATAAAGAGAAAAATCTCGACTCAATGACTTCCTATTAGAGCTGGCTATTATTGGTATAAGCTATATTAGGTACTATACATATGCAAAAGAAATTTGGGGATTTTGTAAGTTACAGGTTACTGAGAAATAGATAATTAGTGTGGGTAAGCAGAATTTGCAGTATATCAATAGGTTAATGAGATGGCTCTGCCATTACCTTTAATATATGTGCACGGGAAGAGGAAATCTACAAGGATCTGATGCTTACACCTATTTAACATAAATATTTGTTATGATGTCATAGAACCATAATATATCAGAGCTAGAAGGGATTGAAAGTGATCATCTAGCCCAACTTCTATTTTCACATAAGGAAACAGACCAAGAAAAGAAACTTGTCCATACAATAAGAAAGGCATTAAAATGGGATTAGAAGTCAGGTCTCCAGACTTCTAAACCAACACCCTTTCCATTTTCTTTTTATAGGTCAGAGCTTGGACTGAGACCCTATCAGGAAAAAAAAACAGTCTACCAACAATGGAGTGACCTTCCTTGGAAGGTAGTAATCTGTCCAATGCTGAAAACCTTCAATCAAAGGTTGGATCACCATTTGCCAGGCATGTTGTAAAGGAAATTCTTATGTATAGGCTATATATTCTTCTTGTGTGTAGTTAATTAATTAGATAGCCTCTGATGTTCCAAAATAGAAGTTCTATGACTTTATGATCTCATCTAGACCAAAGACTTATAAGATTACCTGGAAGGGGGAGCACACAAACTTGAAGGGAGGGTGGGGAAAGAAAAAATATGTCATATCCCCTGTTATTTGAACATAATCACTCTAATCTCACAGAATGATTAGAGGTAAGATTATGAGTACATTCACAGGAAATTCTTCCTGCTTAAGGTTTATAGTAACTCTCTTATAGAACTCCCCCAAGATAGTGGCCACAGCTGGTCCACTATAGTCTTGTAGGCCAGATGTACTGCCTCCCCAGATTATTTATAGCCTTGACTTGTGGGATAAAGAGTCCTGTTATCTGAATTTTTGTAGAGTGGCTCTTCAGCACCTGGCACAGAATTAATGAGAAAGATGGCATATGGGAAAATGAACAGATGAAATTCATAGAACTAGAAAATTCTTAGAATTTGAAGAGATCTTAGAAGAATGTGCATCTTTGTAACTTTTGCTCATCAGACATTCTAGTTTTACCCCCTGCCAGACTAGGAATCCCATTTACAGCATTCCCAGCAAATGTCAAACCAGACTGGAATGGATTCTAGCAACAAGATCTCATTACCAATTGAGATATCCTGTTCCATTGTGAACCAGTTCTGAGTTTTGTTATTGTTTTTTAATTTACATTATTTTTAATTTATGGGATGAAACAGGCATAGTTGCTAGCCCTTAATTGAAAGGCATTGGATAGAGCACTATAACTGGAGTTAACACTTGGGTTTCAATCTTACCTTGGATACCTACTACCTGTATAACTTTGAGCAAGTAACCCTTGGGCCTGTTTCCTCATCTGTACATTTAGAGGGTTGGAGTCCCTCTGCATAAAGACTCTGCCCCTAAATGTTCTAATATCCCTCCCAGCTATGAATTTCTGCTACTATGGCATGATGAAGTATGAAGGAAGAATAGACAACTGGGAAGAGAACTGGACTAGGAATCAGAAGATCTGAGTTCAAATCCCAGTTTAGTAATTAATTTATTGTGAGTCCTTGATCAAATCATTTCTTTGGATCTCAATTTCCACTTGTAAAATTAGGAGCTGGATTTGGTGATTTCTAAGGTTTCTTCCAACTCTGAAATTCCAGAAACTGAGCCTCAGGATAGCTGTATGTTTATTAAAATTCATGGTTTGACTTTTTAAATTAAATAATAGGTCTATTTGTTTTCTTTCAGATGAAGCAAGTTCATGATGAAAAGGGAAACCAAAACATTACCTCTGAGTTCCTTCTCCTGGGCCTGCCCATCCAACCAGAGATGAAGGCCCCTTTCTATGCCCTCTTCCTGGCCATGTACCTCACTACAGTCCTGGGGAATCTGCTCATCATCCTCTTGATCCATGTGGATTCCCACCTGCACACACCCATGTATCTTTTCCTCAGCAACCTGTCCTTCTCTGATATATGCTTCTCTTCTGTGACCATCCCCAAATTGCTGGTAAACATGCAGAGCAAGAAACCAGCCATCCCCTATCCTGGCTGCCTGACCCAGATGTACTTCTTCCTCTTCTTTGCAGACCTAGAGAGCTTCCTGCTGGTGGCCATGGCCTATGACCGCTACGTGGCCATCTGCCACCCACTGCACTACACTGTCATCATGAACCCCAAGCTATGCAGTTCTCTTGTAGTGATTTCCTGGGTGCTTACTGCCTTCCATGCCTTGCTGCACACCCTGCTCATGTCCCGATTATCTTTCTGTGCCAACAACATCATCCCCCATTTCTTTTGCGACATGTCTGCTCTGCTAAAATTGGCCTGCTCAGATACCAGGACAAATGAATTGGTAATCTTTGTCATGGGGGGGCTGATTTTGGTTGTGCCATTCCTGCTAATTATCACATCTTATGCCCGTATTATCTCTTCTATCCTCAGGGTGCCCTCTGTCAGGGGCATCCGCAAAGCCTTCTCTACTTGTGGCTCCCACCTCTCAGTGGTCTCTCTCTTCTATGGAACAGTCATTGGCCTCTACTTATGCCCTTCAACCAACAACTCCACAGTCAAGGAGACAGTCATGTCAATCATGTACACTGTGGTAACTCCAATGCTGAATCCATTTATCTATAGTCTAAGGAATCAAGACATGAAAGGGGCCTTCAGGAAGCTCCTGGCAAGAAGAAAACTTCCTTTCTCCCTGAGACCTTGATACTGAGGCTTAGTGAGGATAAGAATACGTAGCACAGGGGGCAGCTAGGTGGCACAGTGGATAGAGCACCGGCCCTGGATTCAGGAGAACCTGAGTTCAAATCCAGCCTCAGACACTTGACACTTAATATCTGTGTGACCCTGGGCAAGTCACTTAACCCCAATTGCCTCACTAAAAAAAAAAAGAATACGTAGCATAGGGCAGCTAAGTGGCGCAGTGGATAAAGCACCAGCCCTGGATTCAGGAGGACCTGAGTTCAAATCCAGCCTCAGACACTTGACACTTACTAGCTTTGTGACCCTGGGCAAGTCACTTAATCCTCATTGCCCAGCAAAAAACAAACAAACAAACAAACAAAAAAGAATACATAGCATAATACTCAGATAATGACAAAGTATACTACCTGGTCTCATTGCTTTCATTTTCTTCTATTTCTTTCCCATAATCCTGCACAGCACACTCGGATTACTTTTTCTAAAAACATCTCTTTTATTACTTACATCCCTCCCATGCTTAAGAACTTTTCAATATTTTGAGGCCCAACTGACTTTTTCTGCTTTGTCTCCCTACATATAGTCTACATTTAAGATAATTTTGTCTCCTCATGGCCCCTATTTATATGTACATGCCACATGGATTACTTTTATTATTCCATTTTCTCTATCCTTCAAAGTCCAGTTAAAATTCCTCTTCATTCACTTGACTGACATTAATTGAACAAATATAATATAATAGACTCTGTATAAGACACCAAACCATGCCACAGAGAAGTAAATTGACCTTTCTCTGAATTCCTAAATAGCTTAGTGTTTCTTTCTCAATTAGCAATTCTCTATGTACAAGTTTGTAAAATCTTTCCTACTGTGTCTTGAATATTTATTTAAATACTTCATTATTGCTAAACTTTTCACATGGATATGCCCTGCCTCTGTCATTTGTAAGATCCTTTAAAACAGGAACCATGTCAATCATCACTAGGTGATGTTAATATTGGGTATCCCAAAAGTCCTAGTGCAGTTTTAAGCAATTACCATTGTAATAGTGTCTATGGGACAGTCACTGATCATTAAGTTATTACAATTGTGAATACAAAGCATTTTCACTCTTATTTATACCCAAAGTTGAGAGAACGCCCTGATTTACACCCTTCCCCCAGCTCCAACCGGAGAGAGATAGAGCCTGTTTCTACTCCTAAGCCTGACCCATACCTCCCATCTGATGTACTACAGTAGTAGCAATACCAGCAACACCAACTCACTTAGGCTTGCTAAACCTGTTCCTTCTACTACTTCTGTACATCCCTGAATAGAAAATGTATATTGAATGTTTAATTAAAATTCAATCAATAAGCTATATAATAAAAAAAATCTAAGAGCTAAAAATTCCCTTATGATTATAAATTGAAGAATCCATAGGGGGCAGCTAGTTGGCACAGTGGATAAAGCACCAGCCCTGTATTCAGGAGGACCTGAGTTCAAATCTGACCTCAGACACTTGATACTAACTGCGTGACCCTGGGCAAGTCACTTAACCTTCATTGCCCTGCCCTCCTCCAAAAAAAAGTGATTAGTTAGTGGATAAAGCACTGGCCCTGGATTCAGGGCTACCTGAGTTCAAACCCAGCCTCAGACACTTGACACTTACTAGTTGTCTGACCCTGGGCAAGTCACTTAACCCTCATTGCCCCACCAAAAAACACAAATTATATTAAATTATATTGGATGATAAATATATTAAGAGAGTTTTAATTCAACTTTTTAGAAAAAAGAGTTGAATAATTACACAAATTGAAAAATGATACCAAAATACTAAAACTGCTATTATTTTTAGTGCATGCTTTAGACACAATATAAAGGAGAGGAAATGGTTTATAATTTTGTCAGATATGTAACTATTTATGACCTTATAACTCCTGTAGCACATGCAGTACAAGAGAAACAAATAGACACACAAGCAAAGATGCTCAGTACACTTGATCCATGCAGCATTGCTACAAGACGACTCTTTCATGTATTGTTTTCTCTCTTCCACCTCCAGGGTTATAAGGTGATTCAGGTTAGTTTCAGACTAGCAGCACTATTGCTTCCCTCTGTTTTTATACACTTCTTAGAAGCATATAAAGCTGGTGCAATTTGGAGAGATTGCACCATAGTGCAATATTCCTCCTAGTTATTGCCTTCCTGATCTCACAGCTCAGCTGCACTGCCTTTCTCTTCGTGGTAAAAGTGCATTCCATATTTTCCTTTATATTCTTCCAGAGATAAGACTTAGAATTGTAAGGAATACAAGATCAATATTAATTAACAATGTGATACAGCCTCACCAAAAGCTCTATCACCCAAATATGATAATAATCCTAATTTCCTCAATGTTCTCTCTTCTGAGACTGAGGCTGGCTCACTAACTCTACGTGCTTCCACTTTGGCAGGTTAGGGTGATTTCCAGAGGGGCAGTCTCAGGGCTTTTCTTCTACCTCTCAAAGTCCTAGAGGCAATCCTTATAAATAAGTATTCTCATCAATACTTTCACTCATTAGTCTCACACACATCCGCATACACACACAGTTTTCTGAATAATAATTTAGCCTCTAGTAATTTATCTTGACCAAAACATTTACTGAAAACTCGAAGCAAACATTAATATTTATACAACATCCCACCCATAAATCTTTTTTTTAATTTTGTTTTTTAGTGAGGCAATTGGGGTTGTGACTTGCCTAAGGTCACATAGCTAGTAAATGTTAAGTGTCTGAGGCCGGATTTGAACTCAGGTCCTCCTGACTCTAGGGCCAGTGCTCTATCCACTGCACCACCTAGCTGCCTCCCACCCATAAATCTTAATTGCACTCTCCCATCAATGCAAATGGTATCTATGGAGAGAATGAGTATACACTTCAAGTCCCAGAGTAGAGAAGCACATGTGGAGAGAATCCATTGTGGCCAGGGCAACTCACACCTATGAAACTGTACATTTTAATTTCTACTTTCTTTCTCAGGAGTTACCCATGAAAGTTTAGTGATAGCATAGCTTCTGGGTTGAATAGATGGTTTTACTGCTAAACTGAGATAATCTACATTGTGCTTGAGTAATATTTCACTGAATGCAATCCTTCTGGCTTCTCCGATTCTCTACTTTTTTTAAAAAAAGGTTCCTTAATATCTTTTTTTAATACTATCATCATTTCCAAATAACTTCTCCCTTAATAGAAGTACAAGTAAGCAAAACAAATGGACACATTGGCCATATTTGACAGGGCATGTATGCTACATTTAGGACATGTAGTCCACGACTTCTTTTTATATTTTTTTCCTTTTATTAGTCTCTCCCACTAGCTACCTCCCATTGATCAAATAAAAAAATTTTAATAAAGCTCTCAATGCATAGATTTATAGTTAGGCAAAACACATTCCCATATTGTCCATGTCAATAAATGTATATCTCTTTCTATATTTTTATTTCTAATTAATTCTAAAATTTGTTGTAAGTAAATGATCAACTGCTTTCTCAGAACTCTGAGTCAGACTTAAATTGGTAAAACCTTGAGGTAGATCTATGTCCCTAGAATTGTGAACCGCCAAGGAACACTTATCTCACCTTAACTGCTTTTCTCAGAAGCAGAATTATGCCCCATACAAGTGAACTATAAAGTATCACTCCCTTACATTACTCTGTGTGAATGAAAGAGAAAAATTGGAAACAAAGTTACTGTCCATTAGTTGGAGAATGGTCGTAGGAACATGACATTTTGTAGGTGAATATAAGGGATTATAATTTTGTAAGAGGTAATAAATATGAGCAATTCAAGAAAACATGAAATGTGTGGACTGATGCAGCAAAAAGAAATCAAAATGAGAACATCCTGAACAGAACTACAACAATGTAAATAAAAATTATGCTAACAAGTAAGCTTTTATTTGTTGTAATTATTCATTATTTTTATTGGTTCCAAAGTATTTATGATGAAACACACCTTTGTCAGTAAAGAAGTGAGAGACTACATATGTTGAAAATGTCATACACTGGCAGACTTGGTTACTATGTCTGTGCAGTTTATTTAAATGTTTTTCTTTGTTACAAGGGAAGGTTTTGTGGTGATGAGGTGTAGTTAAGGAGAAATAACAGGTGTATAAACAAAAGGCATCAATTATACTTTTTAAAAATTAATGAGATCTTAGATTATATTAAGAGGCATCATGTTAAAAATGGGGGAAGTAATAGTCACACTTTCCTTCCCCTTGGATAGACCTAAATTTTGTGTTCAGTTCAGATTGCCACATTTTAGGCACCCAGACATTGACAAATAGCAATGCATCTGAAGAAGAGATGCCAGGATTTTGAGAGGTACTGGAGTCCATATTGAAACAACTGGAGGTTTGGGGGCTGAAGAGAAAAGAAAACTTGGACAAGATAGTTGTCTTCAAGAATCTGAAGGACCATTATGTGGAAAACAAATCCAATTCATACTTAGTCCAAGAGGAACAAAGTAGAAGCAATGTCTAGAAGTTGCAGAAGTAAATTTTGGCTCAATATGAAGAAAACATTCTGAAATGATTAGAGGTGTCCAAATATTGAATGGATTGTCTCAAAAAGCCGTGAAATTCCCAGCATTGCAGGTCTTTAAAAGTCT
This sequence comes from Dromiciops gliroides, assembly GCF_019393635.1. Lineage (NCBI taxonomy): Eukaryota > Metazoa > Chordata > Mammalia > Microbiotheria > Microbiotheriidae > Dromiciops > Dromiciops gliroides. Next base: position 622,151,694 of record NC_057862.1, on the reverse strand, counting down.
AGATCCAACTTATTAGGTGAGAGAGATAATTACTTCTCTCTTGTATTAATAACTAATTATTGTATTGGGACCAGGGTTTTCCCGTTTTCTAATTCCTCATCCAGAACTCAACCAGTGTGAGAAATCTTTCTCAAAGATTTATACAGGCCAAGATCTAATCAGACACGGGCAGCTAGGTGGTGCAGTGGATAAAGCACCAGTCCTGGATTCAGAAGGACCTGAGTTCAAATCTGCCCTCAGACACTTGACACTTACTGGCTGTGTAACCATGGGCAAGTCACTTAATCCTCATTGACTCGCCAAAAAAAAAGGGGACCTAATCAGACAGTAAAAGAAATTCTAAATTTGGGCTAATTGGAAAATTTCTGTTGTGTTTACTCAGGCAGGTCTTGAAAAGTGATAATTCTGCCTTTTATCAGACAGGTGATATGGAAATTGATGTCTCCTTGACCAAAACTTGGGTGATCCAAGTATCATACCCCAAGACCCTCAATGGGTTATAGCCTAGCCTCTCATTATAATACTCATTTTGTCATTAATTGTTGGCCAATCAGAATTGATTGCTACCCTCAAGAACACCTACTTTTCAGGGAGCATATAAACAGTAAGCCTACCACAAGGAGGGGTCTTTAGCATTTGAAAGGGCCACTAACCTCCTTTTATTAATAAACATGCTGACATTATTAATAAAATCATTAAGTTACCCAGAAACCATGTTTCAAATTTTTTAAACACCACATAAGATCATGTAAATGTAGAAACATAGAATTTATAGGCTGCTAGGTGGCACCGTGAATAGAGGTCCAAGTCTGGAGTCAGGAAAACCTGATTTCAAATCTTGCCTCAGATACTTACTAGCTGTGTGACCTTGAGCAAGTCACTTAACCTCTGTTTACCCCCATTTTCTCAACTGAAAAATGAGGATAATAGCCCCTACCTCCCAGGCATGTTGTAAGGGTGAAATGAAATGGTATTTATAAAGCACTTAGCACGTCACCTGACGTAGAGTTGATGTCGTATAAATTCTATCTGTTATTATTGTTATTATTCATATGGACCTCATAGGTCCAGTCCCAATGCCCTCATTTTATAAGTTAAAAAATCTAAGGCTGAGAAGTTAAGTTAAACCTCATAACAAGACTACATATGATATAAGTAGTAGAACCAGAATTTGAACCAATGTCCTCTAGGATTCCAAATTCAGAGCTCTTTTCACTATGAGAATCCTTTTTAGGTCCAGGTTAGACAAGATAGCTTCTGAGGTCCCATCAACTTTTTTGTTTTTGTTCTTTTTTATAGAGCAATGAGGGTTAAGTGACTTTCCCAGGGTCACACAGCCAGTAAGTGTCAAGTGTCTGAGGCCAGATTTGAACTCAGGTCCTCCTGAATCCAGGGTTGGTGCTTTATCCACACTACACCACCTAACTGCCCCCCACCCATCAACTTTTAAGATCATTTGAGTCTAGCTTTTTTCTCTCTCCAAGTCTGCCCACTGCTCAACCATATGGTTTAACTTGGTATCAGCATCTCCATAGACCCCTGTACATGACTTCAGGCTACAACTTCTATCTCAATTTCTCCCTCTTACAATAGCCAGAGAGAATTCTTTAGGAGGGTGTGCTTCTAGGGCACAGAGAGAGTTCCTTCTTTCTTCCTACCCCACAAATTTGCATCCAGGTCAAATCAGGTTAAAACTGATAATCCATGAATAGTCATGAAACAGAAAAGCAGCTACAAAGTGGCATCCCAGAAACTGTTTGTGGAAGGCATCCTAATTACATTTGATTTGTCAGGTGTGAGGAAAAGAAAACTACAATTTGAGCATTTTTACATGATTCTCTAAGTTTTCTCGGCACCTACTAGCCTAGGCTCCACCTCTTATACTAGCTGAATCACTGCCCAATATCACGAATTCTAGAAGTTCCCTAATAGTACTTGACAGGAAACTCAAATAAATATATCCCATATGTGTTTCTATATAAAGGGTGGCATGGAGTAGTAGTTGCTTCCATGTAACATATGGAATATGCTGGAGCCAACTCAACCCCATCCACAAGAGCTGATTACCTCAGAAATCAGGGAATGATACAAATCAAGATTGCGTTTCTTATTGATGCTGGCTTAAGAAAGTGGTGGAGAAAATATTAATGACAGATATAGTTTGAGCTTTAAAATGGGCCATGCATACTTTTTTTCAGGGTGGGGGGAGCAGTTGTTAAACATTTACCAGAGCATCACTGCATAAGGACCATGTCTAAACAATTGAAGGTGTGACCCCTGATGGATGGATTTTTCTGCTGTGTTTGAAATTGAAAAAGAAGGGACTGGAGCAAGGAAAGCCAGAGTGTGCTCATGTGAACCTGCCTGTTCTAGCCAGCAGCAAAGAATCTAGCTGGTGGATGCTCCACAGATATTACATTTCAAACACAACTTCAAGTTTTATATTAAATAAGTCTATGTTGGTTCCTAAACCAATCTGTGTATTACACACAGATCATTTTGAATCAGAGATCTCATTGATCATAGAATGTTTTACCAAGAAGGCAGCATTTGAGAATATCTAGTCCCCAAACATTTCATATGGCAAACGAGGAAAACTGAGGCCCAGAAAAGTGATTTGCCTAAGGTTACACATAAATGCAGCAGCTGAAGACTAAAACTAGAGGTCCTGACTCCAAAAATATTTCCACCACATCACAATGTCTCCAAGATTCTGGTTATCTTTAGATTTATAGTTGACCTCACATGGGTGAAATTCAGAATGTCCTTAGCACCAAATACCCAATTCATCCATTCAGAAAAGAGATAATGATGAAGACATTAAAAGTTAAATACTAAAACAGACTAAGTCTCTTGAGGTCCAGAAGAGAAGCCAGGCTCAGCAGAGACTCCCTTAGGTAAATAGTAAAGATGCAGATTGGAACACGTGTATCAAAAGTTTCTGGGTCATTATCAGAGTCAGCAAAACAGTTAATGAGCCTCCAGGGAAGTTTCATTTCCTCTAACTTACACTATCCTCTCTTACAACAAAAATTAATTGCATGGGGTTGCTCTTTGTACTTAAATTGACTCAGCAGGGAAAAGTGAAACTTCTACTGATTGAGTGTCTAATTGTGAACCTAGCAGAGCAACCATCCTGCCCATCAAATTACCCCTACATAGCCCAAAGCAAAGTCTCCTAGGGCCAGAGTTAAGATTTTTCACTAACATGCTCCTCATGCTCTTGCATCAGGAAAACACACTGCCCCCTGAAGATTTTAGAAATATTTTTATTGTACAAATAAAGCCCTGCCTTATTCCCCACCAGGCACCTATCCCCATCAGAATCTTATTGTAATATCCCCTGGCTATTTGCAGGTTCTTAAAACCTGGATCTCAGATCCTAGCTCCTCAAGATAATAACATTCATTAACCCTCATCTCTGCTGAATCCACTTCCTTAAAAAGTTTTCATATCAGTGACATGATTTCACATTTGTAGGAATGAAAGGAACAATTGACTTAAAATCAAGATGCAGGATAAGATTATAAAAATATATTAATAGCAAGCATTCAAAGTCCCTTCCGAAAACAATCCACCAAACTGCCTCCCAGCCTTCTGGGGGTCAAAAGTTTTGAGGCCATCTAGGTCCATGCTTCAAGGTTCAAGCACCACTAACTGGAGTGGCTAGGTGGTGCAGTGGATAAAGCACCGGCCCTGGAGTCAGGAGTACCTGAGTTCAAATCCGGTCTCAGACACTTAACACTTACTAGCTGTGTGACCCTGGGCAAGTCATTTAACCCCAATTGCCTCACTAAAAAAAAACAAAAACAAGCACCACTAACTGCTAAGAACTATAAGAATATGGTCTAAAGGAGGCAGCTTCGTTGGGTTGAAAATTGGTTACTGGGATGTCCACACAAGGTGCTGGGTTTGGGTGTCTCATTTACTGTGGCTGTTTCCCTCGAAGAGTAGAGAAATATATGTTGTCTGCCGTTCCTCCACCTGCATAGTGGTAACATCCTCAGGACTGGAATGGTGAAGCCACATTCAAGTCCTGAGTAAGACATCAAAGGAGTTGCATTATCACTGCTGCACTTATATCCATCCAGCCCACATTTGCCTTTTATATTATAATATGAGAGATTTGGGTCAAATGCTTTGCTAAACTGTATCTGTAGAATTAGGTACAAGTAAAATTGATGATAATAATAATAATAGTACCTCATATTTACATAGGGGTTACTATGTGTCAAGCACTGTGCTAAGTGCTTTACAAATATATCTCATTTGATCTTCACAACAATCCTGGAAGGTAGGTATTGTTATTATTCCCATTTTACAAATGAGGAAATTGAGGCAAACAGTGTTAGGTGAAAGGGTCACACAGCTGGTAAGTGTCTGAAGCCAAATTTGAACTCAGGTCTTCCTAACTCCAGGCCCAGCTCACTGTGCCACCTAGCTGCCCCATCAACCTAATAACATTGTCAAAAGGGAAAATGAGATAAGCCTCGAATAACCTGTTTATAAAGAAGTAATGTATGCTGCTTTGATTACCACTTCCTTTTCTAAATGTTCATTAATTATATCTTTAATAACATATACCTGGAGGCGGCTAGGTGGCACAGTGGATAAAGCACCGGCCCTGGATTCAGGAGTTCCTGAGTTCAAATTCGGCCTCAGACACTTGACACTTACTGGGTGTGTGACCCTGGGCAAGTCACTTAACCCCCATTGCCCCACAAAAAATAAATAAATAGATAGATAGATAAATAGATAAATAAATAAATAAATAATATATACCTGAACTTATAGCCAGGACCTGAAGACAAGCTTGGTGGGCTATAGTTTATATTCCTTTCTTTACTTTTTTTCAAAATCTGGACAGCATTTTTCTTTCTCAAATCCTGTAGTTCCTTCCCCATTCTCCATACTCTTTCTTTTTCTTTTACTTAATAGTATTTTATTTTTTCTGATTACATGTGAAGAGTGTTTTCAACATTCTTTTTTTTTTTTTTTTAGTGAGGCAATTGGGGTTAAGTAACTTGCCCAGGGTCACACAGCTAGTAAGTGTTAAGTATCTGAGGCAAGATTTGAACTCAGATACTCCTGACTCCAGGGCCGGTGCTCTATCCACTGTACCATCTAGCTGCCCCAACATTTATTTTTATTAGATTTTGAGTTCCAAATTTTTCTCCCTGCATCCTCTTTCCCCTCCCTGAGACAGTAAGCAATCTGATATAGATTATATATGTACAATCATGTTAAACAAATTTCTACATTAGTCATGTTGTTAAAGAACAAAAAGAGAAAAACATGAGAAAGAAAAAAAAGTGAAAATAGCTTGCCCGAGATTGTATTTAGACTCCATAGTTTTTTCCATGAATATGGATGACATTTTCCATCATGAGTCTTTTGGAATCACTGTATTACTGAGAAGAGCTAAGTCTATCATAGTTAATCATCACAAAAGTTACTGTTACTTTGTAAAATGTTCTTCTGGTTCTGCTCACTTCACTCAGTATTAATTCATGTAACTCTTTCCAGGTTTTTCTAAAATCTGCCTGTTCGTCATTTCTTATAGCACAATGATATTCCACTACATTCATATACCATAGCTTGTTCAACCATTCCCCAATTGATGGACATTCCCTTGATTTCTAATTCTTTACCACCACAAAAAAGAGCTGTTATAAATATTTTTGTACATGTGGGTCCTTTTACCTTTTTATGATCTCTTTGAGATACAGACCTAGTAGTGGTATTGCTGGATCAAAGGGTATGCACTGTTTTATAGCCCTTTGGGTATAGTTCAAAATTGCTGTTCAGAATGGTTGGATCAGTTCACAACTCCACCAACAAAGCATTAGTGTTCCAATTTTCCTTTTCTGTTATATTAGTCAATCTGATAGGTGTGAGGTGGTACCTCAAAGTTATTTTGATTTGTATTTCTCTAACTGATAGTGAATTAGAGGACTTTTTCATGTGACTATAAATAGCTTTAATTTCTTTGTCTGAAAACTGCCTGTTCATATCCTTTGATAATTTATCAATTGGGGAATGACTTGTATTCTCATAAATTTGACTCACCTCTCTATGTATTTGAGAAATGAGACCTTTATCAGAAACACTGTCTGTAAAAATTGTTTCACAGCTTTATGCTTTCTTTCTAATCTTGGTTGCATTGGTTTTGTTTGTGCAAAACTTTTTTTTGGTGGGGCAATTAGGGTTAAGTGACTTGCCTAAGGTCACACAGCTAATGTCAAATGTTTGAGGCTTGGATTTGAACTCAGGTCCTCCTGAATCCAGGGTCGGTGCTCTATCCACTGTGCCACCTAGCTGCCCGCTTGTGCAAAACTTTTTAACTTAATCAAAATTATCTATTTTGCATTCATAATGTTCTCTGTGTTGTTTGGTCATAAATTCTTCCCTTCTCCATAGATATGATAAGCAAACTATTCCTTCCTCTCTTAATTTGCTTATAGTATCATCCTTTGTACCTAAATCATGTGACCTTGTCTTGGTATATGTCCATACTCCTTCAAAGACCATTGGCAGTTCAGACATGAGGTGATGAAAGCCTCTCTTTATGAAATGGTCCAGGCCCTCATCACCTCATGTCTAAAATATTGCAATAGCCTTCTGCTTGGTCTCTGCCTCAGATCTCTTCCCAATACAGCCTATTCTCCACTCAACTGTCAAATGAATCCTCCTAAAGCACAGATCTAGCTATATCGAACCTTATCACTATACCACCATTCAATAAACTCTAATGATTTTTTTAGCTTCAGGATCAAATATAAAATCCTATTTGCTGTATAAAGCCATTCATAACCAGACCCATTCCTACCTTTCCACTTTCTTACACCTTATTCCCCTCCACATACCCTGCTTTTCCAGTGACACGGGTTTCCTCACTATTCCTGAAACATGACACTTCATCTCCCAACTCTGGGCATTTCCATTGGCTGTCCCCCATGCCTGGCATTCTCTCTCTCTCTTTATATCTCCTGCCTTCCCTGACTTCCTCAACTAAAAATGCCATGTTCTACCCGAAGCTTTTTGTATCTCCTGTAATGTTAGTGTCTTCTCTCTTTTGATTATCTTAAATTTATCCTATATACACTTTATTCTTATATAGATATTTGCATATTTTCTCCCCCATTAGACTGTAAGCTCATTGAGTACAGATACTGACTTTCTCCCTTATTTGTATCCATAGTGCTTAGCACAGTGCCTGACAAATAGTAGGTGCTTATAAAAGCTTATTGACGACTTGATTTTGCATTGGCTCAACATTCACATCTTCCAGTTCTTTCATTAGCTTAAATATAATTCATCTGGGCCTGGTGACTCAGACTCATCAAAGGCAGTTAGGTATTCTCTTACAATCATTCTGCATATCCTGAGGATCATCTTCCTCTTAGCCCTTTTATTTTGTCTTTCCCAATCCAAAGATCATTCTCCTTGGCAGAGAAAACAGAAGCAAAGTGAAGTAAGCAGCTCCAACTTCTCTATCATCAATTATCATAGTGTCATCCCCCTTAAGGAGCAGTTATATCCCTTATTTGACCCTTCCCATTTCTCCCACTATGGCTTTTTTAAAAAATCCCTATCCCCTTTGTATTCCCCTTAGATTACTTTGAAAGTTCTAACTCATTCTGAATATTGTATTAAGCTGCAAGTACTGAGTATTCTAATAGATTCCAATAGAATGTAAGTTCGTGTTTTATATTTGTATCCCAAACTCCTAGAACAGTGTTTTTACATAGTCAGTTACTGTGACATTAATAAATACTTGAAAGTTTTAATTTAATTTATTAATACATTATAATAAATTTATTCTTTAATAATAAATTTATTTAACTTATTCATTTAAATATTGGTTTAATTTATAGCTACTTTAAAAGCATGGACAAATGTTTCTCATTTGATTAATAATACTTCTATGACCATTGTTATTCTTTTTTTTTTTTTTACTGAGGCAATTAGGGTTAAGTGACTTGCCCAGGGTCACATAGCTAGTAAGTGTTAAGTATCTGAGGCAGGATTTGAAATCAAGAACTCCTGAATCCAGGGCTGGTACTTTATCCACTTCGACACCTAGCTGCCCTGACCGTTGTTATTCTTATAGAACCATGCTGCATTTTGGTATTCAGTCTCTGTTGCCTGTCCTTGCTTCCAGCTTCTGTACTGTCTTTTCAAAAATCTAAGTTGTTTAGTGAGTTCCCTGTGATCCATATTAGTCTCTTTTATTTTTAGTTCCCTTTTTACCCTTCATTATCCCTTCTTGTGTCTTCAGAACTTCATTCTTGAGAGCTTCCCATTCCTTCTGACTTCCTGTGTAAAATTTTAAGCCATGGGATCTTCCTTAATCTTTCTCTGAATCCTTTTAAGTCCATTCTTAATCAGTCTAAAAGCATTTATTAAACACCCTCAATGTGGCAGGAAGCTCTGGGCATACACAGATAAAAGTAAGACAATTCCTGACCTCAAGGAGTTGGCATTATAAGGGAAACATGTACATATAAGTATATACATAATGTATATACATAAATACATAAAGCATAGGTTATATACATGTGTCAGACTTTCACAAATTCTTGGAGCTAATGAGTAGGGGACTGTCATAGTCAGACTTGTGCTGTTAAGAATCAATCAGGGGGCAGCTAGGTGGCACAGTGGATAGAGCACCAGCCCTGGATTCAGGAGGACCTGAGTTCAAATCTGACCTCAGACACTTGACACTTACTAGCTATGCAACCCTGGGCAAGTCACTTAACCCTCATTGCCTCCCCCCAAAAAAAGGAATCAACCAACAAGCATTTAATTGTTTACGATGTACCAAGTTCTGTACTAAGTTCTAGGAATACAAAGAAAAACACAAACACTGCCCCTACCCTCAAAAAGCTTACATTCTAGTGGAAGGGGGAACTTATATATAAATCAGAATATAAAAGATTAATACAGAATAGAAGAGAGACAACTCTCCAGTTCTGTTCAGCAGCCCATGAATAGTAGCAAAGGAAGTGGATACTAGGCGCAGAGGAAAGGGCTGAGTGGATCTGGAATGGGACATTGGAGAAGGGGTAAGGATGAAGGGGATAGGAATGAGGGAGCAAATAGTTGAGGTTGTAGAGAGGGCTTTGTTCTTTAGAGGAGGTTCAATATTGTAGTGGTGTGTCCAGGCCCAGTTGGAGGCTCTTCCCCTGAGAAGTGGAACGATGATCTACTTGCTGGGGTCGGTTAGAGGGTACTCTTCCCTTAGAAAAGCAAGGCAATTAATCAACCAGATACTACCTGACTAGGACCAGGTGGTAACAAATCCCTAGTTAGGCAAGCATCCCCACTCCCCAAAAGCTGTAACCCCCCCCACCTACCCCCCTATAAAAGCATTGTCTTCCCTCTGGCTCAAGAAGAAAGATGTTGTAAAACTACTCCTCCCTGGGAGCTGAAGTCTTACACTTCTCCTCCTGGACACATCCCCTCATACTGACTAAAAAGTTTACTATATCTGATCAGAACGTGTTTGAGAATTAATTCTTTAAGTAAGGGATATCCGGAACCAGTGTTTCCCTTTGACAATATCACAGAGATGATGAGAGTAGGAAGATATTAAAATATAATAACCATTGGAGAATGAAGATAGGCAGAGTAATAGTGAAGTCTGCAGATGATAACAGGTGATTAGAAGACTGAAGATTTTTTTGTGCTGGCACCACCCACCCCCAACTCCCTAACCTTTCTGGCTGCTGTGAACTAGGACAAGCCTAATGATGTTGTGGCCCTCTGTTTTGAGGAATGGTATGTCCTTACCCTGCCTCACCACCCAAAGAGCAGGATCTGGCCTTGCTGAACCCTTAAGCGAGTCGAAAAACTTAGGGAAGGGACACTAATGCACTATTGGTGGAGTTTTGAACAGATCCAACCATTCTGGAGAGCAGATTGTAACTGTGCCCAAAGGGCTGTAATACTGTGTAAATCCTTTGACACAGGAATACTACTACTAGTTCTGTATCCAAAAGACATTAAAAGGGGGGAGGACTATTTGTGCAAGAATATTTATAGCAGCTCTTTTTGTGATGGCAAAGAATTGGAAATAATGGGGATGTCATCAATTGGGGAATGACTAAACAAGTTGTGGCATATAATTATAATAGAATATTAATATGCTATAAGATATTATGAGCTTTATGATTTCAGATGATTTCAGAAAAATCTATAAAGACATATATACACTGACGTGAAGTAAATGGAACCAGGAGAACATTATACACAGTAACAGAAATACTGTAAGATTATCAACTATGAATGACAACTATTCTCAGCAATAAAATGAGCCGACATTTCCAAAGGACTCAAAATGAAAAATGCTATTCACCTGCAAAAAGAGAACTGATAGTCTAAATGAAGATTGAAGCATACAATTTTTCACTTTCTGTGATAATTTTTCACTTTTTTTCATGGTTTTTGTTTTTCCTTTGGGTCTGTGTCTTTCACAATGTAACTAATATGATAATAGATTTTGCATGATTGAACAGGTATAGCCTACATTTTTTAAATGTTATTTTATTTTCGCAGGGCAATGAGGGTTAAGTGACTTGCCCGGGGTCACACAGCTAGTAATTGTCAAGTGTTTGAGACCCGATTTGAACTCAGGTCCTCCTGAATCCAGGGCTGGTGCTCTATCCACTACACCACCTAGCTGCCCCCAAGTATAACCTATCTTACTATCTCAGAGAAAGGGGAGGTGAGGGAGGGAGAGAAAACATTTGGAACTCAAAAAAATTTTGAATGAATATTTAAAATTGTATTTACATGTAAATGGAGGAAAAATAAAATATTATTTAAAAAAAAAAGAAAAACCTAAGAAAGGTGGAAAATGGTTTATCCTGACTTTTCCCTGCCAACTGAGAGCAAGGGCCAACTGATGTGCCCTCACTTTGACAGATAGGTGGAAGATGTATTGGAATGGGACAAGACAGGGGAAGGGAACCAATTAGGAGTCTATTATAATAGTCCAAGAGAGTGGTGATGAGGGAACAGTAGTAGGGTGGTGGTTCTATTGAAGGAAAGAAGTATACAGTTGGGAGCAATATTGTGAGATATTGTCCATGAAAACCTAGAGGATGGAGAAGCATTCTTTAAGCTCATTTGTCTTCTCCTTTAGGGAGGAGACTGGCTTGGAAGTCAACAAATATTAATTTAATACTTACTATTTGTCAGGTACTGTGCTGAGTGCTAGGGATACAAAAGCAAAAGTCAGTCCCTGCTCTCAAGGAGCTCACAGTCTAATGGGGGGAGTGTGCAAACAAGATATAGACAGGACAAATTGGAGATAATCACAGATGGAAAGCACTAGCATTAAAGAGGATCAGGAAACACTGCACTTTTATTATGAATAGCAATCACTTGGCTGTAGCAGAAATACAAGCTTTGTACATTCCATGTAAGTCAGAGAAGAATTTGCCTTGCTTTCCATACCTCCTGCAAGTGAGAATTTCAGTTTCTATCTTTCAAATTGTTATACACAATTAAAATTACTCAATTCATTAGCACCTAATCACTGACTAGAAAGCCTGTATAGCTGCCCTTAAAAGCCCGATAGAAACATTTAATCTCCTTTCCCTTTTCTCCATAACTTCTTACCATGTCTTATCAAATTTGCTTTATTCTCTCTTCATTTACTTTGCCTTGCCAAGTACCTCTCCTTCTTAAATTATTTTACCCAGGTCTTACTCCTCAAACTTTCTCCTTCCAATTAATTCCTCATTGTCTTTTCTTCAAGATCTCCCTAATTTGACTGGACAGCTGAGTGAATTGTCCCGAATAACCAAGACAGCTAGATCCTCACGGACAGAATTTGTGTCTTTGCTATCATAACCTATTGCTTCACAACCAATATCTTAAGAAGTTGGGCAGTATATGAAGTTCATAGTGGGAAAAAGGCATTGGCATGTGAAAGCATGAACTTAGGAATCTGGATGTAGTTTCTCTTCCCATTTTTTAACCTTTGGTGAAAGTGCTAATTCCTAAAAGATGAAGCCTTTTTTAACTTTAGGAGATTCAAAAAGGGTTTTATGGTCTTGAAGCACTACTGTGTCAATGTGATATAACTATCTAAATTTGGGTACATCTGTAAAAGGTATAAAATTTCATTTTTTAGTGAACATTCAATAAAAGTGAGCTACCTCTGAAATTCTCATTCACTTCTGTTGAATGTCCTGCCTCTAAGTACAATATTAATTGTGAAAAGAAAAATCATCAGTTTTGCTGAAACCAATATGCTACTGATGATTTTTAAAAGATTGTTCCTAATTTCTCCTTCCCGAATTCAATGTCTCACCTTCTTCACAATACTAAAGCCCTCCAAATCACCTTAATAATTTCTCTTTCCTTATTCAATTAATCTTTCTCCTCCAGCCTCTTTTCTGACACATAACTTTCTCCTTCTGAATCCAAAAAAATCACCAGTGATATGTTTCCCTAAAATGCCGAGTGGTGTCAGTGGGTATCAGGAAAGTCGAGTTGGTCAGTTGGTTCTAGATCCTTTCTGTTCCCTCTTCCCTGCTAGATAGGGGCAAAGTAGAGTCCTCAGGCCTTTCCTGTATCCTCACTGGATCTTTTCTTCAGTCACCATCCTGTATTTCCAAGCTTTATGACAAGAGAAAAAAGGAGAGACCTTTGTATTCTTCTATAGGCTAAATTAGATTTCAAGGGAACTCAGGTTTGTAATGGGCAAGGTGGTGGCAACTAGAAACCAAAAGGGGATGCTAGTGAACTATTGCCTGTAATTTGAAGGTGGATGAAAATATTCAGCCATTGCATTACACAGGATGTCACTAGACTGTTACAAAAGATTTGTTTTCAAGCTGAACTTCAAGGAGTTTATTTGCCCCTTAAAAACCACACTTGCAATTTAAGTACATGCTCAGAGCTATTCAAGCTACATTCTGTGTGCCTTCTTAAAGGTAGGAGATAGAGTATCTCAACTGAAATTCATCTTACAGATTTATAGAAATGAATTTTGTACCTTAATTATAAAATATATATTTTTTATTAAACATATCACCTCTATTTTGAAAACAGATGTTAAACAACTTTAAACAATACTTTAAGGGTAACCTATTATGACACTTTAAAAAACAAATTTTAATTACATTCATAAAAGTGAGTTCTAAATCTAATATTTAACCATTTCCTTTCTTAGCTCTTTACACTGTTTAACTGTGCCTTCAGTTTCAAAAAGGACTTGGTTATTTTAATCCACTGTTTCATTTCACCCCTGTCAATTGGGATTCCCCTCATCTCTATAGTTGCCTACCCCAGTCAGCTTGTTTCTTGGCTTCAGGTATGGGCATTACAACTCAGGCAATCATTTGAGATGCCCTCTTCTAAAACCTACTTCCAAGATAATTCTTATGGAGAATTTCAGATGCAGTCAGCTATCTCAGCACTTCATCCTCCTGTGAAAAAGAAAAAAGAAGGAAGGAAGGAAGGAAGGAAGGAAGGAAGGAAGGAAGGAAGGAAGGAAGGAAGGAAGGAAGGAAGGAAGGAAGGAAGGAAGGAAGGAAGGAAGGAAGGAAGGAAGGAAGGAAGGGGTGGAGAGTGGGAGGGAGGGAGGAAGGGAGGAAGGAAATAAAGACAATGCTTCTAGTCACTTAGAGGGTACATGGACTTAAACAAAGCTATAGAGTATGCTTTTGTTGTTAGCTTTTCAATGATCTCTGATTTTAATGCTGTAGTTATTCCCCTTCCCTGAAGCAGGATGTAACTCCATGACTTAAAAGACTTGGGAGAAAGGCAATGACCAAAAATTCATCACCCTGTGGCCAAATGCATCTTGCCAAACATAACTAGGTTGGTCCTCCCATGACAATAATTTGCGACAAGATCCAAACAGCCTTTTTAAGTTTGGCATAATTTTTTCACAGTTTGTATTATACTAAAATAGTATTTGAGCATCCAGGGTCAGTCAGTAGGTCAAAAAGAATTTGTTGGAGCAGCTAGGTGGCCCAATGGATAAAACACCAGCCCTGGATTCAGGAGGACCTGAGTTCAAATCTGGCCTCAGACACTTGATACTTACTAGCTATGTGATCCTGGACAAATCATTTGACCCTCACTACCCTGCAAAAAAAAAATTGATAATCGCTTATTATGTACCAGGCACTGTGCTAAGAGATACCCCCAAAAAAGTAAAAACAGTCCCTGACCTCAAGGAGTATACATTCTAAGGGGAGAGACAACATGGAAAGGTAAATAAGTACACTATACTTGAATGAAATGCTGAAGTAAGAATTTAGTAAAAGTGTTCGTTGTTCAAAATAACACTTCGTATACTATCACCATCTGAATATGGCAGCTAGAGTAATTATTAGATGACTATTTTTAGTAACTGGCTTTAGATACAGAAACAAAGGTAGCTTAAAGTAACAAAATCCAAAATTTAAAAATTAAGTGATTTTATTGGAACCTGATCAGACCACATCTAAAGTATTATAGCCAGGTCTAGCATTCTCTCCCTCCTCATCTCTCTCCCACATGGCTTTCTTCAAGTCTCAGCTAAGGTCCCACCTTTTCCAAGAACCCTTCCCAGTCTTTCTTCATTTTAGTGCCTTCCCTCTAAGACTAACCCCAATGTATCCCATATGTATTTTACTTTTTCATAGGTGTTTACATATTTTCCCCCATTAGATTGAGAGCTCTTTTAGAGCAGAGTGGTTTTGCTTTTCTTTGTGTCCCCAGCACTTTAACATAATTCCTGGCACACAATAAGCACTTAAATTCTTTTTGACCTACTACTGACTATGGATTCTCAAACACTTTATTCTCAAACAAAATATAAGATCTGATGAAATTGTATCTGTGTCCAGTACATAGTAGGTGCTTCATGAATTCTTGTTTATTTGATGACTTGAGAAGTACTTAGAAAAACTGAAGTATATCCTGAGGAGGCCTGGTAGGGAATTGGAAACTAGAATATACAAGGATCAATTAGAGGAACTAGCCATGTTTGGTCTGGACAAAAAAGATTTGAGTGGGGGGTGGACTTAATTATTGTCTTCCAGTATTTGAAAGGCTGTCATGTTGAAAAGGGTATTATTCTTGCTCTGTTAGTCCCAGAGAGCAGAATAAGTGGAAGTTACAAAGAGGCAGATTTCAGCTTTATGAAAGAAAGAATCAGAAAGTAAAATGGCTTTAGGGGAATAGGCATGTGGATCAGGAGTAGGAACCTGGTGAGTGGAAAAATAAAGAGAAAAGAAGAGCAGGGGTGTGATTAGAGATTGGATTTCTTACAGACAATAACCAAGAATGGCTTATGTTTCCATTAGGACTTTGAGTGGAATATGATTAATTATGGTTCAAAGTCACCTGAGCAAATTAACATCGTGCCATCAGGCAAGACAAGGGAAGCTCCAGAAAAGAACAGGAAGCACCCTGTTAAAAATAAAAATAAAAGGTCTCTTAGCTGTGTGACACTGGGCAAGTCACTTAACCCTCATTGTCCTGCCCTTCCCCCAAAAAAAGTCTCACTCATTTACTTGACCTGATGCAAAGTGAAATAAGCAGAACCAGGAAAACAGCATATATGACAACAATATAAATGTAAAGGACAACCACAAAACAATAAAAATGAATGTATCAAAATTACAAAAAATAAACTTGGCCCCCAAAAGGAGATATGAGGGCAGCTAGGTGGCACAGTAGATAGAGCACCAGCCCTGGATTCAGGAGGACCTGAGTTCAAATCTGGCCTCAGACATTTAATACTTACTAGCTGTGTGACCCTGGGCAAGTCACTTAACCCCAGTTGCCTCACCAAAACAAAAAGGCGATATGAGAAGACTACTCACCCCAGAAATCCTTTGCAGAGATGAGGGGTCTCCCACAGGTGTAGAACACTCTATATATAATGTCAGATTTTTTGATATGTTGATTGGTTTTGCTGAATTTTTTTAATCTTTCTCTTCAAAAAAAAAAGTTTTTGCTATAATGGATAGCTCTCTGAGAGTTGGAAGAGGAAAGATATAGAGAGATATATCTAGGCAAAATAAATACAAACGATCAATAAAATATGTTCAATATTTGTGTGTATATATACATACATATTTAAAGACTCCATCAAGAACTCCCAGTGCAATTAATAGATGTGGCGGGTAGATCATTTGTCATGGTAGTTAATCACAAGATCTACCAAATAACAATAATGGAGAACTGAGTGTCTCTTCTGTCTGCAAGTCTTCCAGGCAAGGAGAGAGTTGTCTACATCAATGGTGTAGAAATAGAAACCTACATATTGATTTAGAAAACCACAAATTAACATTATCTACACTGTATTATATTTTTATTTATTTTGTTACACATATCCTACTTACATTTTAATATAGTTCTAGGTACATTCAGCTACAAAAAGTCTACATATGTACTTCATTATGACACAGTGAATTAATGTTGAGTTGAAGTCAATAAGATCTAGGTTCAAATACTAACATTTACTATCTGTGTAAACAAAGGCAAGTTATATAATCTCTCTGAGACTTGGTTTCTGTACAATAACGATGATAATACCTATAGCAAAGGATCCTATGAGGATAAAATGAATTAGTTTATATAAAATGATTTGCAGATGATAAAGACTATATCATTATTATTTTTGTTACTACCACTACTGTTGCTGCTGCTGCTACTATTACTACTACTACTACTACTACTGCTGCTGCTGCTGCTGCTGCTGCTGCTACAGCTAGGTAGAGCAGTGGAAAGAATGCTAAGACTGGACCAAGACTCATCTTTCTGAGTTCAAATCTGGCCTCAGACACTTACTAACAGTGTGACCCTAGGGTAGTCACTTAACCCCATTTGCCTCAGTTTCCTCAACTGTAAAATGATCTGGAGAAGGAAATGGCAAACCACTCCAGTATCTCTGCCAAGAAAAAACCAAATGGGATCACAAAGAGTTTAACACAACTAAAAAAAAAACCCTACTAGTGCTGCTGCCCTGCCTCTGTTGCCACCATCACCATCACCTCCAGTACTACTACTACTCTGTTCTAATCTTTAGAATAAGGATTGAACCTATGATCTCACTGGTATAAAGGATTCCTGACTAAGAAACTCCCTCCACCCATTCAGGTCAGCATGTTCTCTGCAACTCATAATATCAGAGAATTACCTAGAACACACAGATAGTATATACGAGAGACAGGACTTGAACCTAATACTTCATGGCTCTAATGGTGGACCTAATTTCTTTTAGTGCTTTTATGATTCTGGGCAGAGGTCTGTTTCATTATTTCTAGCTTGTGCACCATGCCTGTTGCCTAAGTCCCTAGAGCTAAGCATAAGTTCTTATGATTAGATAGATTTGATTATAAATGCTTGTCATATAATATAATTAAACTAATTTTGTCAATAAATAGCCAAATGAACTCAATCTTAAAGAAGTTACTTAACCTCTCTGGCCCTTATAGAAAGGGATATAAACTAACTGGAGTTACTTGAGAGAGGAAAAATGAGAAAAATGTGTTGTACCAAGGAGAAATAAGAATGAATTGATAAAATGGCTTTTAAGGTAATTGCAAACAAGTTTCACAAATGTTTTGAACAATAATAGACTCATTGGAATAAATGTATTATCTACAAATGTAATTGTTCTGAATTTATATAGAGAGGTTCTGGTATGATTTTTTTAATGTAAAGAAATTTTTATCACTTTTATCATTCAATTAGCACACAGTTGTTTCTTTAAGCAAATGTAATGTTCTAATTCCAGTTTTCTGGGAAAAGGCAACATGTAGGATTAGGACTAAAATGGAAAAGGCTTTTAATCTTAAGGATTTAAAATCAAACCCATTAACTGTGACCTTTGAGTTTGAATTCCATTTAAACTAAAGCTCTGAGGCTTGTTAAGATTTAGTTTTAATGTGATGATGAATCAAAGAATTAAAATTGAACAACAGTAAGGGTTCTCATCCATTCTGAAGATAAAGGTCAACAAGTAGTCAATAAGTCAACAAACATTTATTAAACTCTTACTATGTGCCAGGCACTATGCTAAGTGCTAATAGTATGAAGAAAAACAAAAACATTCATGTCAGGAGCCCAGACCCAAGACCAACAAAGATAATTGAAAGGGTTTAAGTCTAATAATAAAAAAGCCAAGGCCAGACAAAGAGGATTATCAATAATTAAAATAAATAGCAGGGGGTTTTCTCTTTCTTTTTTAATCTTTGTTACCAGAGATTGTATGCTGAGTAGAGGAAGGGGGATATATTTCAAAATGAAAATGAAGTAGAAATAAAGAATAATTGTAGAAGCATAAAACCCACAAAAGTCAGATTAATACATGCTATACAGCAATGGAGGACTGGGGGGCAAGGTTCTACAGAGCTTATACAGTCATGATAAGAGCTTTTTGCTTGATGTTGCCCTATCCTTAGACTATATTTAAGCACACATACCTAAGTCAACAATGTAGGCGTCTTCACCAGCAGTCATCATGGCTATTCATCATGTCCTTTCCTAGATGACCCTAATAAGACTTATGTGGGTAGTTTATAGCTCTGGACAGCAGTTCCCTAAGGTTTGAACCAAGCATGTATTTGGACCAACAGGACTGCTTTGATAATATGACCCACCCACTCCTTTACAATATACATTTAACCCACCTTTTGAGTTCTGCCTAAAAAAACAGATCAAGGAGAGACAAAGGCCTGTCTTTTCCCCTCATGGTGTTCCCTAGCTGCTAGGACCCTTGTATTTGACCTAAAGGAAGATTACCCAAAATGCAGTTGATCCATATTTCAATGATCTTCAGGTGCTGGAAGAGAGAGGAAAACTCTGAAAAGAAACCAACATGTAGAGGAGCTAGCAATCTCTATCATGTCCCTATGTCCAGCTTGATACACTAGAGACTTCAGGAATTCCCCTTGAGCAAGCTCTGGGGCAGCTAGGTGGCACAGTGGATAGAGCTTCAGCCCTGGATTCAGAAGGACCGGAGTTCAAATCCGACCTCAGACACTTGGCACTTACTAACTGTGTGACCCTGGGCAAGTCACTTAACCCTCATTGCCCTGAAATTTGAAAGAAAAAAAAGAAATGAGTTATCACAATCTGATTGAGAGAGAGAGAGAAGAAATTCATTCTGTATTGTATGGTATATATTCTGTGTATACTTTCTCTTATTTCTGTCTTGTTCTCAACTTAGATAAATGAGTTCATTTGCTATTTACTATGTGTGTTTATTGTGGAACTGGTATATCTGATAGAAAGGGAGTTAAGCCTTAGATTGATAGCATGGGGGCATTCCTTTCCTACTAAGAGATAGTGATCAAGAGTATAACTTAACCCTAAAAATTACTTACACTAATAATATTTAAGGGAGCAAATAGATATAATTCTAGTACCCCCACCCACCCCATGAGGAGACCAGAGTGACCAGCCTCTAGCCTTCAACTCCTGCTTCCTTTCCCTGAAGGAGCCAAAGTTTCCCTTGGTGAAGGGTCAGGGAATGAGATGATAGGTGATGGTTTAGATAGATAGATAGACAGACAGACAGACAGACAGACAGACAGATCGATGATAGATAGATAGATAGATAGATAGATAGATAGATAGATAGATAGATAGATAGATAAATAGATGATAGATATAGATGGATAGACAGACATTCTTGCCTCCAAGAGGCATATCTATGTAAAAAAATGCAGACATACAAAACCTACATGAACAAAATAAAACAGCACACACACCCTACCACCACCCCTACATAAGAAAGAGAAGGCTTACCTGGGGGTAAAGCTAAAAATGGGCTCCCTATAGCACCAGCAAATAACTCTCTAAAAAAGTAGAAATATCAGTGGATAAGGCTGAAGTTAGATATCTTGTGGCAGAGATATATCATAAAGACAGGATAGGATTTTTCAGAGGAAAGAGCTCTGACCTCACAGGGTCTATCAGAACTATTGGTAGAGCTGGTAGGCCTACCAGATAGCAAGAGTTAATTAATAGAAAATACCAGAGAACCCACTTTTGAATATGTGAAGTCTCCGAGAATAGCAAATACTGAAATCACATATCAAGAGTTCAAATTGTTCTATGAACCTAGCCTAATTGTTGAGATAACATTTACATTCATCAATACCACGTATTACAAAGGAGAACTGCCTTCCAAATGTGTGATGAGGTTGGTAAGCCTTCTACTGAGACTAATAGGAATAGAGGTGATACTCCTAAAAGAAGCAGACAGTCAAAATGACCCAAATGAACAAAGGGCTACAGAGATAGACTCATTTAAAGTTATCCCTAAAGAATGCACTAGGAGCAAAAACACCATGGATTTTTGAGAAATTGTTAGACTAAGTGAAAGTAAACAAGCAACGGGTACAGAGTACACTGACTAACACATCTAGCAAAAATTCTGCTCCAACAACCTCAAGAACATCTGGGAAAGCAAAGGAGCCACACTGCAGATGCAGACTTGATCATAAGAACTGACAAAAATATGATAAGATAGGGAACTTAGAATAAAATTGTCCTCTTTAAAAGGCTAACAAGACAAAAAACAAGGTGGGGAGTGGTGGTGCATTCCTGTAATTGCTACTACTGGGGAAGCTGAGGCTGATGGATCACTTGAGCTTCAGAGTTCTGAGTTTCACTAGAGTTAAAGTTATTCAAGTGTCTACACTAAGTCCAGAATCAATATGGTGAGTCCCAGGATGGGAGAATAGAGTCGAGTGGTGACAATGAACATTGAGAGAGCACTGGTCTCTAAACTCTAGAAATGGATACCAAGAAATTTACCTTGGATTAGTACCAGAAGCATGATAGATTTGGTTGAGACAGAAACTCAGCAAGATAACAGGTGTATTCTCACTGCATGAGTGGTGTGTAAAATGTACTCAAGGAGCAACTAATATCGAGCTTACCAACTCTTATCCACTCCAGGAATAATCTAGGAAGTTTCCTTTTATGTCTAAAGGAACACTCTAGAAATAACCTCAAATACGTATTGGCCAATGACAAGATCACAGAGCCCAGCAACCTGTGTTTATCACCAATAGTGGAAATATGGAAGAATGGAAAAGATACAAATGTATATAGACTAATGGACATTAAACAAAAACAATTTTTAAAATCCACTATGCCAAAAATTCATATGACCATAGATTTACAGCTGGGGGGGACATTAAAATCAATGAGTGTAGGGGCAGCTAAGTGGCACAGTGGATAAAGCACTGGCCTTGGATTCAGGAGGACCTGAGTTCAAATTCGTCTTCAGACACTTGACACTTACTAGCTGTGTGACCCTGGGCAAGTCACTTAACCCGAATTACCTTACCAAAAAAAAAGAATTCATTTGAAAAAAAATCAATGAGTGCAACCCCACGTTTTGCAAATGAGGAAACTGATTTCTAAAGAGGTTAAGTGATTTGTCCAAGGTCTGTCTTAGGTCTATGACCCAGAACTGGATAGAGGACAACAAAGCTGCTGGTTTGAACTTAGGAAACATGGCATAGGGGTAGCATTCCTGGGTATGGAGGCCCTGTCCTGTGTAAGTAGAAAGGTAGAAGTTCAGAAGGCAACAGCAGCAGTGGTATGGCTCAGAGCCCTGGCATTGCAAAGTGTCACATTGACCATTTAGATCAGCCTGCAAAGGAATAACCAAGACAGGAATCAAAGACAAAAGGGGAGCCCCAATTCTGTCATTCTGAACCAATAAGATTTTCAGTTGACTTATAGGGGCTGAGTCCAGAAGCAGACTACTCTTACAAACATGAATGAACAATGATGAAGGACTAAGCAAGGATAAACTGCTTACATTCAAATATGAGATGGTTCAGGAGGTCCATCTAAACCCTAATATTATCAAGGGTCATAGATGGAGTCTAATTAGACAAGGTCGGAAGTTGGTTGTATTATGTCTTGATGAACTTAAGAATGGAAACATAAGGGAAGAAGAACACATGGGAGGAGGAGAGGAGAAAAGAATGAGTAGTGAAAATAATTTCATATAATCAAGGTGCACAAGTATACATCTATACAAACAAGATGGAAGGGGTGGGGGGAACTTTGTCATTGTTGCTGTTTGTCTTTAGTTTCTGAAGAAGACTGATGACTTCACAGGGTGATGCCTTGACTTGTACATGAATTGGATTTAAGTGAGGCAGAATTGCACAAAATTGTCAGCCTTACTCTCTTTTCCAGAGTTTTCAAAGTCCAGTGGCAAGACAAGAGTCAGGACAACTGGAAATGGCCCAGGATGCAGTGGATGACCTTATGGTCTTCAGCATCTGACCAAGCTCTGAGCAATCCACAGCTCCTTTTTCAGCCATCTTCATGGCTGTTGGAAACAAATTGCTCTAATATGCTGAGTTACAGTAAGTTGCCTAAGTTAATTGTCAAGACCCTTGACAGAGAAAAACAGTTTTGCAGAGAAATCTTAGTATTCCCAGGACCCATAAGGTTTCAGATTGTTGGAAAACAACTACATACCTAATTGTGAAGAGAATGGACAACTAGCTTTTTTGGCAGCTAGTTTGTTTAGTGGATAGAACACTACCCTGGAGTACTCAGGAAGACCTGAGTTCGAATCCAGTCTCAGACTCTTACTAGCTGTGTGACCTCTATTTGCCTCAGTTTCCTCAGTGGTAAAATGGCAGAGTTGCACAAAATTGTCAGCCTCACTCTCTCTTCCAGCACCTAACTCACTGTGTCATTTTGAATATCAAATGAAATAATTGTTAAGTGTTTGACACAGTGCTAATTGACAAATCTAATGGCCTTTGCCCATACATCCTTCTTAACCATCCTACAGTCTTTGACACTGCCAATTACCCTTGATGCTCTGTTTGTAACATTATTTTCTACTGGTTCTCCTCCTCTGTCTTTTGCTAGATCTACATCTATGTCATTTTCACTAACCATGTGGATTCCCCAAGGCTCTGTCCTGGGCCCTCTTCTCTTATCCCACTATACTACTCACCCAGCGATCTCATCAGCTCTCATTGTTGCAATTATCATGTCTATGCAGATGACTCTGAAATCTACTTCAGCCCTAACCTCTCTCCTAACCTCCAGCCTCACTTCTTCAGCTACCTATTGAACATCTTAAAATGGATGTCCTATAGAAATTAGTAAATTCAGCAACTCCCAAATAGACCTCATTATCTTTACCTCCCCCAACCTTCCCCTCTTCCTAACTTCCCTATTACTATCAAGATCTCTATCACCCACATCACTATCCTTATACTCACCCAGGCTCAGAAACTACATGTCATCTTCAACTCCTCACTCTCTCTCACTATCCCCATATCCAATCCCCTGTCAAATCCTACCTTCATAACATTGCTTGAATATGTCCTTTCCTCTACTGTAATACTGCCCTTATCACCTCATACCTTGAACATTGCAATAGATGGCTCACCGACTCAATTCTCTCCCTATTCCAATCCATCCTCCACTCAGCAATCAAATGAATCTTCCTAAAACACAAGTCTGACCATATCTCACACACACACACACACACACACACACACACACACACACACACACACACATATTCTATAAACTCCAATAGCTTCCTATTACCTCCAGGATCCATGTAAAATTTTCTTTGATGTTTAATGCCCATCAGTACCTGACCGCTTTCTCCATTCCAGTCTCCTTACATGTTACTCCCTCTCACCCTAAGATCCAGTGACAATGGACTCTTTACTGTTCTTCTAATATGAGGCTCCATCTCTCAATTAAGAGGCATTTGCATTGATTATCCCCCATTCCTGAAATGCTCTCTCTCCTCAGCTCTAGCCTCCTAGCTTACCTGGGCTTCTTTCAAGTCTCAGCTGAAGTACCATATTCTACAGGAAGCCTTTCCCAGTCCTCCATAATCTTAGAAACCTCCCTCTGAAATTATTACTAATTTATCCTGTATATATTTCGTTTGGACATAGTAGTATATATTGTCCTCCCCTGCTCTTATTAGGTTGAAAATGGAGTGGTTTTTTGCTTTTGCTTTTTGACTTTCTTTGCGTCTGCAGTATTTTAGCACAGTGCCTGGCACATATGCATTTAATGATAGTTGACTGACATCTGCACGACCAATAAGTAAAACTACTCACATCATGTACAATGACATCTGTACCAAACAGTGGCTCAGCAAAATTTCCAGTGAAGTACATTTCCAGTGTGTACAGTAGCCCCATAGTCTTGCCTAGGTGCAGTTCCAAAAGGGGGAGAGAACTGGCTGAACGCAGAAGCAGTGACTACCCTGCCTAGAATTTCAGTCAGAGTTCTAGAACACATATGCTTCACAGATTCTAAAAATGCTATCAGCCAGTTTGGGCTCTCCACAAGTTTAGGTTTAGGAATGCTGGTCTATAGTTCTGAGGACTCTGATCAATCCATACCATCACCATGATGTTCAGATATTGTTAGACAGATCAGCAAATCACAAGAAAGCTCAGTCTTTTCTCCTCATGACTAAACCAACCTATGCTGTAACAGATAAAACTGAAGGTGTTTACATATATAGTTAGACAAAGGTACTATTAACGTATTAACCAATATCATGTATACCCTGCCTGCAATCATATCTTTAGCAATGTTTATATCAATTATTGAATGCCATGACTAAATACCATGAATTACATTGATGTTGTTCTGTTTGCTATTTGTGTTCACTTGATTATGGACTACTGTAATATACTATAGCTAAATCTATTTGTACATTGTGTTGCTATTTGAATTGCAAATGCTCAATCAATTTTGCAGGCCTATTAATGCAGTTATTTGTTTGCATTATTTTGTCATGTTTATTTTCCAGTTTCCTGTGCTTATGCATTTACTGCAGTGATATATATCTACTACATCCTATCTGTAATTTGGACATATACTTCCTGAAGCAGCTTTGCACTGTGTTCCCAATTCTAAATGAGGGAAGAGACAGAATAAAAGGTTCAGGAGTTCCTAAATTGTAAGAAAAACTAACATTATTAATGCTGGATAGAATGGAAGGGTTTCAGATCAGACCACTGATTATGGGAGTTAGTGGAAGATATTCATGCCCCTTAAGCAGTTACTAGACTGTGTATCAATAGTGCCTTGAAAAACTCCACATTTCCAAATAAAGGAGAAAAGAGATAAGGGACCCCAAAATCTCAGGGGTCCCAAAATTATTTAAGTGCAGATTATCCAGTGTTACTGACTTGTGGATAAGAGAATTAGGAATCAGTAGGAGTAATGAAGAAAAGCAAACACAAAAAAGGAAGCCATCAAAATCGGAGTGGTCCACATGACATGAAAGACATGCCACAAGGGTCTGTCAGAATGCTGGGATAATTCTGGGCTGCAATTTGGCTACCATTGAGAACAAAGCCAGTGGTGAAAGTCTGCTGGGAATTCAGAACCAATTCTGTAACCCCTTCTATCTCCTACTAGTTACGTGTCCCCTCATTAGATACATATGTATAAAACAAGCTACTTATATTACTTAAATTTAGGTTTTGTCTATTTTTTTTAAATGTTGCCCAACAGGAATTCCAAGCTGTATATCACATTTTATTTGGCAATCATATATTTAAGATAAAAGGGAGAGCATTGTTGTTTTTCTTTTTTAAATGGTCCAGATGTGGGGATAGTTCTACCTATGGGAAGTTTGAACGGACTAGTATTGAACTGTTACAAGTCTGGTAAGCAAAAACAAAATCCAGATACCCCAAGCCATAAGCTGTTAATTACTGCAGTCTATCATTTTCTTTTCCCTGTGGGCAATCATTTAACATAAAAGGTTTGAAAAGAAAGGCATGGCCCCCATAAAGGAAGAGGGTTGAGTTACTTGGGAGAGAAAAGTCATGACCCTGAATAGGAGCAAGCTGCTTTCTGCCCACAGAAAGGGGAAGATTCAAGTTATATGGGCAAGCTCAGATAAGCTCAGGCGATGACTAATAGCTCAGCCCATTTTAATCAGCAGTGGGTGGGTTACACCCCAAACTACCTTATCTCTTACCTCCAATATTTGGAAACGAGCAATTTTTCAAGGCATTGTTGATATACAGTCTAGTAAGTGATTAAGGGGCATGAATATTTTCCACTAACTCCCATGATCAGTGGTCTGATCTGAAACCCTTCCACTCTATCCAGCATTAATGTTAGATTTTCTTACAATTTAGGAACTGATGGACCTTTTATTCTGTCTCTTCCCTCATTTAGAATGTATATTGGCATGATCCTTTTGTCTTGGGAATTCTAGTGGGATAGGCAAGTTAGAGGCAGGAGATATGAAAATCAGGAACCTAATTTTCAAGGACCAGGATGTATATGAAGGTATTCAAATACTGGTCAATGGGAAATTGATTCTTTCTTCATGACTCTTCAGGTTTCAAACCCTCTGGAATTTCCTAAAATTATCCCTTAAAGTGTTGGTCCTTAATAAAAGTTTCTAGAAGTCATAGAATTTCCATAGAACATCCTGTTTAACTCTCTTTATAGGTACTCATACTGAATACCAGTTACTTGCCCAGGGTCATACACAAGGCATTGGGAGATTACACATTATTCTTATAAAGTTCAGCCATGGGCAGGTAGAACATTTACTCCCTTTTCAGATGTGAAGTAACAGTAATTGCATTGTTTCTTGATTAACAATAAGTACTTGCACCTGGAGTATCTTAGGGAGATACCACAAAAGGCAATTACAAAGTATAACTTGTCCATGATGAAGACCTCATAGAGTGTGACCAGATGTTTGATGACTTTGAACAGGGGATCTTGTTGCTTTTGGAGATCTTTTTTTCTAATCTATGATCTCCTGGATCTTGAATTTCATGTCTTCATTCACTTAAGACTGAAGGTAAAGCATGGTTGTCTTCAGAATTTTAATGAAATGCACAAATTAGAAGTTGGAGGGATTGAAGATAGGATAAATCCTTTAGGTCTAGCATAGGGATAGGATGTAAGTGGATTCAATTGTTGGTCTACCAGGAATTAGTAATGGTCAGTTATTCAGGGGCCCAAGTAGCCTCCAGGCTTGTATATCAGGGCCATATCCTGAAACACAGCACAATCAAAAAACTGTCTTAACCTTTACACTTTGTGTCATCTAGAGACGAAATGAATTTGGAAACAAAAGGAATATGTAGGATCAGAGACTTAGAACTGGAAAGGGGCCAGAGGCCATCTTGTTTAACCCCTTCATTATGTAGATAAGAAAACTGATAGCTAGGAAGCTCAAGTGACTTTCCCAAGGTTACAATAGTAAGTATAAGAGGCAAGATGTGGAAATTGGTCGTGATTCCAGAGCCAATGTTCTTGCCACTGTACCATGCTTCTTCCCTGAAAGACAGAGCTCACCAATTTTGCTCAGTTTAGGGAATTATCAGTTTTCAAGTTAGACTCCATGCCAGAATGTCACACTTCCTCCAGGTAGTGACACCAAATAAAAAAAAAATTTATCATGAATAGTTTCTTCCAGGATGCCCATCAACTGGAGAATGGTTGAACAAATTGTAGTGTGATTATGATGGAATACTATTGTACTATAAGAAATGATGAGCAAGATGCTCTCAGAAAAACCTGGACTTACATGAGCTGATGCAAAGTGAAATGTACTGTATGCAAAGTAACAGCAATATAGTAAGATGTTCAGCTGTGAATGACTCAGCTATTCTGAGCAGTACAAGGATCCAAGAGAATTCTGAAGGACTTATGATGAAAAATGCTATCCATCCCCAGAAAAATGAACTGATGGTGTCTGAATAGACAAAAATATATTTTTTTTTACTTTATTTTACTTGAATTTTTTGTCCATGTTTTCTTTTACTATGTCACTAATATGGAAATGTTTTGCATGACTACACATGTATAGCCTATATCAAATTGCTTGCCTTCTCATTGGGGAGGATGGGAGTAGGGTGGGAAGGAGGGAAAGGAATTTGGAACTCAAAGTTTTAAAAATAAATATTGTTTTTACATGTAATTGAAGAAAGATAAAATATTTTTTTTAAAAAGGAAAAAAATGATGATTGTATGTAGCCTTACATTTATATAACACTTTAAGGTCTTCCCGACTCTATCTCCAGTGTCACCTAACTGCTTTTAACTTGCCTAGTCACACAAAATAAATCCATTTCTGCAAAAAAATGAATAGTGTCTTTCTTAGATTACATAATTGTGCTTTGCTATAGAGAGCTTATGGTTAGAAAAATGCAAAAAAAAAATTTAATAAATAAAATTTTTTAAATAAAAATTAAAATTAATTTTAAAAATTTAAGTCCCCATGGACCAAGCAAGAGAGGGTGACTGATGGCTACACTGGAAGCACCTACCTCCAGCACAAATGACCAATGTAAATAAAATAAATTAAAAAAAAATAAATTATTAAAAAAAGGGGCAGCTAGGTGGCGCAGTGGATAAAGCACCGGCCATGGAGTCAGGAGTACCTGAGTTCAAATCTGGCCTCAGACACTTAACACTTACTAGCTGGGTGACCCTGGGCAAGTCACTTAACCCCAACTGCCTCACTAAAAAAATAAAATAAATAAAAAATAAAAAAATAAAAATAAATTAACAAATGACCAATGTATCCTAAAAAGAAAAAAAAGAGAGAGAAATCTACCTGTTCTTTTAATGATTTTTTTTTCATGGTTGAGTGGAAATCAAGAAAGAAAATCCTATGATGAATCTCCAGTAAAGCTTCCCACAATGTGCAAATTGTTCAAGGTTCTTCCTAGTGTTCAATATTCCAACTGCATCCATCTTCTAAGCTCCTATCCTAACTCTTTAGTTCCCTAAGACATGACTCCTAGATTTTGGTTCAGTCAGACCGAACAGGCATTTTTCTATATTCTTCATAAGTGCTTTACTCAGTCATGAACTAGCTGTAGTCAGCAGAATATATAGTGCTGGATTCCAATATTGTCATTCCCTGGTCAGGTCAGGTAGGTCATGGTACAAACATGCCAAACGAAATATGCCAAGTTCATTATAGAGTGAAAAAGGTAGTGGGTGATTAAAGAAATTAGAGAAAGCAGGTCTGGAATTGTTACCCTGGTATGTGCAGGCCAGATTAAGCGATTTGTTGTTCTTGTCTTTGTTCTTGTCCTTGTTTCTGAAGTGTGGCCTGCCCTAGCTGGTCCACCAGATTGGGAATCAGTTTTAAATTATAATTGTATAAAAGACCTGGAAATAATTAGAAAACCAAAATTCCCCATTTTTCCACTTCACAAATATTATACGTCTTATTTAGGTGAGGTGAAAAGTTCACCTAAATCTCTGGAGTTTAATGAAAAACTTCAAAAGGATATCTGAATTGGGTCATAAGTATAGCTCTTTACAATTTGGATTTCTAGAACCAAACCTACGACAATTATAGATCTGACATATGGCCAGGGTTTCAAAATGCAAGGGGTAGATTATGCCTCTAAATATTTATTATTTCTAGAGATCTGGATGAGGATCAACCAAAGGAGAACTATTCTTTGTAGCCAATGGGATCATACCATAGCAGTGCTGGCTGCTGAATTTTAAGCTAAAAGTCATCTGCCAAGTTCTCCCCAAAAATACATGACTTAATAAATTATGGCCACCAGATTCTGAGCATGATCAGGCATTGGGGAGAGTTCACTAGATTTAGGACTAGCATTTCTTTGTGTTCTCCCATTTGGAAACTTCAGTAGTTTTCTTTGTGATTAAGCTAGTTAGTTACCAGGAAAATAAGTGTGTCAGGCACTAGGAAAACCAAGAAGGGTCACCCACCCACTTATCTATGGCCCTAAGTGTCTTAAGTTTACCTTGGAGTTGGCTCAGGATTCCCTAGCATTAGACTAGCCTAAGGTCCCTGAATTTGCCTCAAGACCTTGAATCTGTAGCTAGTGTAGTTGTGTAACCCAGTGTTTGGAGAATATTTGCTTGACTGGGAAACATGTGATTGATTAAGCACACCTAATGATAGAGGTTTGGGTAAGATCTTTTACAATAAAGCACTTCCACTGACCTCCAGCTCCTAATCTTATGGGCCCTAGAATAAGATGAGCTGATGGTACCCCAGCATCTAACAGAATGAGAATCATTTCCCTTCTAGTTTATTTTTCTACTTCACACAACTCAATTGGGCCACAGGTCTACCTAAATGCATTTCCAAATTCAGCATTAGTAGAGGAAATTCTTGTACCTTGGACATAAGAAATGGCATAGGGCTTAGGGTAAAAGCAGGCTTCTCTCTATAAGCAGGCCTTGGAGAATTGTGACTTTTGGTGAAAACAAGTTTGTCTGAATTGAGTTTATTAATAAGCCTTCCCTAATTTGGTCCATCATAGTATCTTCACTATACTCAAAAGTCTTAGCTCACTATCCTGAAAGTAATAGCATATTCCATCTACAATCCAACCCCTCAGGCATTTATGAAAATTTGTTAAGTGTCAGTCTTAGGTCTCAAAGTGACTTTATATATTCAATTTCAGCCATAAACAATGAAGGTGTGCTAACAGGTAGCTGGCTAGTATCATCAATAATATTTAGCAGTCCATATGAGTGAATCATGTAAATCTCAGAAATTCCATCTTTGGGTGATCCGTGAAGACATCTCACAAGCTGGTTTTCAGATATAAATTCATCAAAGTCAGAAACCCAGAAATTTTATACTAGAACTATGAAAATTTATCTAAGAAATTTACAGGGTTGGGAGAACTATTCCAACAGTTTCTACAACTGAGTATCTTCCTTCAGCACTATCACCTTTCCTTACAAGCTGCCATTTTCTAATCATATTCAATCTACCTGTGCCTGAAGTGTGGTGATACATTTCATCCATTTCTCTGTATCTGCTGATAGCCCTAGGATTAGAAGCGTGTTCCTTCCATCTCACTAAGGAGAATGGGGAAGTGAAATGGATAAAGCAAAAAAGGTTATCACAGCCCAAAAGGAATAACACTCCAAAAGGCAAGTCTACAAACAAACCAAGGGTGATATATCAACAATATAAAGAGAACAATCTATAATCAAAATCAGTAAAAAGGAAAGGCATTAACATGGGTAAATGAACTAAACTATTCCAGACACATTAAACCACACAAATGTACCACATATGTAATAAAAATGGGGGAAAGGGGAGGGTTGGGAAGAAAACGGCAATTTCTGTAGGGTTCATATGCAACCATAAGAAGCACTGTTTTCTTATCACTTTTCTGTTTGTGAGATGCCTTCAATCATGCCCATCCATTCATTCCACTAGTAAGGCATGACCAAAAAAAGATTAATTAACTAAGTTAATTATTAATGAGATGGTACCTTGAATTACAGGAAACCATCTTGCTTTCAAATTAAAATAACTAATTTGGTCTCAAATGCCTGGGATGTGAAGGGACCAGTGATTTCATCAACATAAGGTGCTCCCTAGGAGAGATTTCTTCTACTGATGATTGGCACTGATCATCTCTGTAACTTATAATCTTAAAATGTTGCATAGGGCACAGAGAGGCTAGGTAATTTGCCCAGGATTACATAGCCTCCATCTTCTAGAGGCATGAGTTTAATTCGGAGTTCTCCAACTTTGATGCAAACTCTTTCCATTATGACATGCTCTCACTTAAATTCCTATGCTTGTTAAAAGAAGAAAATTTGCAGTGAATAAAAAAGGATAGAAAAATAAGTTTCTGAATCAGTTTCTCAAAAAGTCTTCAAAAACTTCTTGTTTTCCCAAAAGCCTTGTGAAGCACCTGTGAAAATAGCCCAAAAAGAAGTCCTTCTGAATTTCATGACCCTAGGGAAAGTGTTCCTTCACCTTCTGATTTATTGTCATATAAAATAAGATAAGAATAATAAAGAAGCCTGAGAAACAGTAAGAAGTAATAGATAAGAGTGGCTGGCCTTGGAGTCCAAATGATTTAAATTCAAGACCTGCCTCCGGAACATAATAGCTATGTGACCATGAACAAATCACCTGCTCTCTCAATTTCTCAGGTACTTATCTATGACTCCAAGTTAAAAACAAGTTGTTGATCTGCATCATTAGGGTTAGATTCTACATGGGGAGTTCTTCACATTAATGAAATCAAAGGTCTAAACAAAAATAAAATTTCATATCAAATACAATTTTGGATGATACATTACTGAGTTGCCTATTTAACAATTTATATACACTTTAGAAAACTTATCATGCATCTATAGCATTTATAATTGATTAAATATAGTATTTGTAATCATTTCTATAAAAAAACTTTGGACAAGTCACCTGGTCAGGAATCTTGATTCCCAACCCTACATTATAACATTGATTTCATGTGAAATACTAAACTTAAATCATTTCAGTTTTCCAGTAAGGGAATCTGCCATAAACATAAAAACAAACTGTTCAGTTCCTTTGCTCCAAAAAGTTTTAAGTCCCACTGTTTTCTTTGTTGCAAAAGCTTTAGTTACTTTAGCAATCAGATTCCTATATTTTCCAGAAATCTTGTACTTAAATGGTTGTTCTGAGTAAACAGACCAGCACACTCTGATTTGTAAAATTCTATTGCTAGCTAGTAGCAGCCAATTTATATTTAAGGGAAAAATATTTAAAAGGGAAAAAACACTTCTGTCTTTCAAATACATCAATATTTCACAGATCCATGATTCCAACAATGCAGTCTGCAATTCTTCTACACTTAGCTTTCATGAGTTTTGTGACCAAATTGATTTTTCACCTGGTAGTCAATTTTCTGGTGAAGGTCTTCTGTGAACTTACCTAAGCTGGTTGTTTAAGGTAAGAGCTGAGCGCATACTTTCAAATATACCAAATAAAATCAGAGTTAATGGGTGAGAAACTGAAATCTTGACTGCAGGTTATCGAACTAATAGATGAGCTTGAAAGATTTCCCTTCATTCAGTAACTTTACCATAGTTACTCTCCGTTGTGAAATCTCCAGTGTGAGATGAGGGCTAAATTACAATTGAAGACTTTTATTCATTGTATGCATAGGATTCCTCACCAGTATAAATTACCTGATGTTGAGTAAGGTGTGTACTCTGGCAAAAGGGTTCCAAACATTCATTATCTTCACAGGAATTCTCTCCAATATGAACACAATAACATTTTTCAAATGCTGAGCTGATTCTGAAGCCCTTTCATATATTCCGTTTGCTTATATTTCTCTCTGGTATTCTGATATTCAGTAAGTTATGCTGGCTGAAAGTTTTCCCATATTTTCATAAATACTGTTTCTGTTATATTCAGTCAGCCAACTCTAGCAAGACAAGTCTTAACAGTCAGGCTTGCATCAGTAAAAAAAAAAAGTACTGGAAGAGTGAGTTAGGCACCAGAACCAGGATAAGCAATAATTAAGTGAAAGTTAAATAATCAGTCAAAAGGTAAAACTAGGGGAAGAGAGGAATCACACCACACAGAAACAACAAAAGTTGAAGTCAGGGATTCAGGCAGTGTTAAATATAATTATAGGTAAGCAGGAAAAAAAATGGGATGGAAGGGTCGGGATAAAATATCATCATGAGCTGCAGGGTCAAGAAAGCCAAAGAAGTCAAACCTTGAGTTTCTGACCTGAAATATGGCATACTTTTTATGTTCTAGCATGTTATCTTCTTTTTTATGATGGGTTGGCTGGTCATGTTATTTTTTTATTCTTAAAAGCATATAAATATCAGATGCCTATATTCTAACACTCACCATATGTGAATTTTCTAATGTGACAGATCATCTTTCATAAGTTTTTCCACATTCACCATATAGTTAAGGTTCCTCTCCAGTATGGATTCTCTGATGTTGAGTAAGAGATGAGCTACGGTTGAAGGTTTTACCACATTCATTGCATTCATATGGTTTCTCTCCACTATGAGTACTTTTATGGTGAATAAGGTGTGTCCTACAGCTGAAGGCTTTCTCACATTCATTACATTTATATGGCTTCTCTCCAGTATGAATTCTTTGATGTTGAGTAAGTTCAGTACTCCGACGGAAAGTTTTCCCACATTCATTGCATTCATATGGTTTTTCTCCAGTATGGATTCGCTGATGTTGAGTAAGGTGTGTACTCCATCTGAAGGTTTTCCCACATTCATTGCATTCATAGGGTTTCTCACCAGTATGAATCCTCTGATGTTGAGTAAGATGTGCACGCTGGCTGAAAGCTTTCTCACATTCATTACATTCATAGGGTTTCTCTCCAGTATGAATTCTTTGATGTCGATTAAGGTCTGTACTTTTTCGGAATGCTTTCCCACATTCATTACATTCATAGGGCTTCTCTCCTGTATGAATTTTCTGATGTTCAGTAAGGTGTGTACTCCAGCTAAAGGCTTTCGAACATTCACTGCATTCATAGGGTCTCTCTCCAGTATGGATTCTCTGATGTTGAATAAGGTGTGCACGCTGGCTGAAAGCTCTCTCACATAGATTACATTCGTAGGGCTTTTCTCCAGTATGAATTCTCTGATGCTGAGTAAGGTCTATAGTCCGTCTAAAAGCTTTACCACATTCATTACATTCATATGGTCTCTCTCCAGTATGAATTCTCTGATGTTGAATAAGGTGTGCACGCTGGCTGAAAGCTTTATCACATTCATTACATTCAAAGCGTTTCTTCCCTGAACAAATTCTCTTATGTTTAATTAGGCCAGAATTCTCTTTGAAGCTCTTTCTACACATGTCACATTTATGACATTTCTCTCCTATAGAAACTTCCTGAGAAGCAGTGGCAGAGTTCAGACTATAGCTTACTCGAAATTTATTAGATTTAGGGGGTCTCTTCTCAGTGAGATTTTTCTTCTGAGTAACTTCCACTTGTTTCACTTGCCTTTCCTGGATTCCCTGTTGACAATATGACTGGCTACCACATTCCCAGGTTTTTCCTAATATGGAAGAACAGAGACCACTCGTGGTGATTCCTTCCTGGCGTGAGTTCTCTTTGGAAATGCCTTCCTTTGGAGTTGAATCTTTGGCTTCAGGCCTAGTTGCCCTGTCTGAAAGAAATGAAATGCAATGAGAATGGAAAAATAAAACAGATAATAAGTACAAGGCATATTTGGGTTTTTGCACTTTGTAAAAAGTTCTTTAAAATTCTGGGGAAAGAAAGGGAAAGGAGTAGCTATAAAGAGAAATAGAAGTGATTATAGGTAGGACTGATGCAATGTGAAAGATGAACATAAAGAATTCACCAAACCATACTGGTTGATATGATGAGTGACCATCTTTAAGCACAGAGGATGTGGCTCGTAGAAAATATCAAGGAGGAGGACCAAGATTAAAGGTGGTAGTCTGGCATCAAATCCTCAATTCATTATCATCTCACTAAGATACAATGGCAAGAACACCTATTTTGGAGTCAAACAACTCAGTAGCTAGCTATATAATTCCAGAAAAGTAACTGCATCTCTGTGAACATAAATTTACTCAACTGTAACAACTGTATTACTTACCTACAGACTGTACTTCACTGGGTTTTGTAAATATTAAATATAATAGTATGGGGTCTGTGAACTTTTAAAAAAATATATTTCTAATTATATTTCAACATAGTTTCCTTTGTAATCCTATATATTTTATTTTATGCACTTCAGAACATTATTCTGAGGAGTCCAAAGGTTTCACCAGACTACCCAAAGGGTCTATGACTCAGAAAAGGTTATAAACCTCTGATCTAAGGAAAATTATTTTTTAAATTATAAAACACTACATAAATAAGCTATTTTAGGCCAGACTATAACACAGTCCCTTATACTCAGTAAATATCCTGCCTCAGACATTTACTAATTATGTGATCATGGAACAACTCAGTCTTAGTTTCCTCATCTGCAAAATGAAAGTAATTTTTTAACTACCTCACTGGATTATGGTGAGGAAAATGTTCTGTAAATATTAAAGTGCTACACAAACTTATTCATTATTACTAAAGTCTTAATAAGTGTTTAGTGAATTAAATTGTAAAAGGCTTCTAATTAGTCTTCCTGTCACCAGTCACCTGTCTCCTCCAAATGAACCTATACAATACCACTACCAAAGTAATCTTTAATAAAAAACAATTTCATGTTTGTAAAAATACTCCCATAACTCCTATACCCATCCTAGCAGAAAGTGAGCATCATGTGGGCAAGAATTATCTCTTTGGAAGTTTTATATCCAGCACTTAGCAGAGTACCTGACATATAGCAAGTATTTAATAAATGCTCATAGACTGGCTAAACACAGCCAGAGCCCATCTACTACTGTAATTATCCTGACCTCCACAAATAATTTCTATGTCAATCTAAAGGACCAGAGTCATCTATATCTATCAAGAACTACAAAGGAGTCAATGCACAAACCATATTTGCCCCAGAGTCAGGCTCACTTTTGCATTTTAATCAATAGTATTTTGTTCTTGTTCTCTTATACTTCCTGGAATGAGGACACTCACCTGCTCTAACTACTAAGAGACATTTTGTCTAATCGTTAGTACCAAAATTCCTAACCTCCATTTTAACTTCATTTTCAAATATTTAGTCAATTTCTAACTAAGCCTGGTTTGCTGGTCCTAGAGGCCTATATAAATCTTTACTAGTGTGATCCCCACTTGACCATGACTGACAATTACCAACTGCCATCCTTGCCCCCCAAAATCTAACCTCAATAATTCACATTTATATAGTTATATTTATATAGGTTTGCAAAGCATTTTATATTCTTTTTTTGCTTGATCTTTGAAATAACGCTGGGCTATTAATAATCCCATTTCACAAATGAAAAAACTGAAACATGGTTATACAACTTGTAAATTTCAGAGTAGAATTTCAGCCCTGGTGTCTCCTGATTCCCAATCCAACATTCTTTCTACTACAGCATAATGTCATGTCTCTTTGGAAAACCTTTAAAGGCTAAAAGATGGTGTCCACTGTGCTCAGCCTGTGGACATTACAAAACAAAGCCTCCAAATACCTACTGAAATTTATATTCCATTCTTCCACAAGTATTCTACACTCTAGTAAAATCGGTATTCTAATGATCCTCCTATCACTCCTGACTCCTGACTTGAAACATGTTCTTCCCTTCCTCTTCAACTGTTCAAATTATAAACACCCTTTGGTATTCAGCATAAGTTCTACAAACAAACAAAAATCCCTCTACACCCAATTTAATCCATAGATTTCCCTTTTGTTTTAATGTTATGTCTTGTATGATAGCTATATCTGTTCACATCTGATTACTTGTAATAGACTGCAGGCTCCATGAGGGCAAGGGTTATATATTATTCTTCTTTATATTGCCCATAGAATGTAGCAAAAGCTTTTGAACACAGAAGGCATTCAAAAATACCTCTTAAATTAATCCCCTTGAATGATTCATATTAAGATTCTCAGATTTTTATATCCAGTCCTGGTTTCTCTTCTGAGCTCTAGTTCTGCATCACTAACATTTTAAGTAGATGTCCCGTGAGCATCTTAAATATATCCAAAATAAAATCATCTTTTCTTCAAAACCTTCTTCTAAACTCTCCTATTATTGCCAAGGGCATTACCATCTTCCCATTCTCACAACCTCCAGGTCTGTATCATCCTTGACTCCTCACCCTCATTCAGCCCACATATCCAATTAGTTACTATATCTTTATCCTTTCTTCCTTCACAATAACTCATATAGCCATCTTCATAATTCACATCCTTACTACCTCTGACCTATATTACTGCAATAATCTTAATTGGTCTCCTTGCATCAAGTCTCTTCCCACTCCAATCCACAGCTCCCAAAGTGATTTTCCTAAAATAGAGTTCTAACCATGCCACACATACCTCTTACTTCCACCCCTGACAAAACCAGTAGGTTCCTATTAATCCAATCAAATATAAAGTGCTTTGTCCACAACCTGACCCTTTCCTATCTTTTTAGTCTTTTTACACCTCAGTCTTCTCTACACAATCTTCTGTCTAGTAATCCTGGCCTATTTGCTATTCCTCAAACATGACACTCTATCTCCCATCTCCCAGCCTTTGCAATGGTTATTTTCCCTTCTAACTTATGCCTCTTAGAATCTCTAGCTTTTCAGCTCAACTGTCACCTCCTCCTGGAGGCCTTTTCCAGTCCCCCCAGCAGCTAAAGCTTTTCTATCTAAGTTGCCTTCCATCCACTCTTCATGTATGTTCACATACCTATTAAAGTATACCTTATGTACATCTTTTCTACCCTATTAGACAGGCTCCTTGGAATCAGGAACTGTTTTTGTCTACCTCTGCAGCCCCACAACATAGTACAGTACTTGGCTCAAAGAAAATGCTTAAGAAATGCTTCCTGATTGATTATATCAACTATTTTGTCAACCAATCATATAATATTCTCTTGTACTGTTGCCTTAATATTGTTCATGTTTAAATATGTATATTTAAATCTGTCTTAAATTTCCAACTAGATTCTTAGTTCCTAGAAGAAAATGAATGTTCGTTAAAGACTAACATACATAAAAAATTAGATATATGAGATTATAGGATATATAGTGTATATAACATATTAACCATTATATAATTAATAATACCATATTAATATCATTTCTATGACTAGAAGAGGGAGGTGGTCAGTCATGTAGTGAAAGCAAGGGATGCCAAAGAGAAAAGCTGAGTGCTACAATGAAAACTATGAAATAATAAAATATCTAGGTCTCCAGCATAAAGTGTAAAGCCATTAACTCAACTAACTTGACTTCTCTGAAGTTTTTTATTTTGCTGACCACCCCACCCTCCTAAACATTCTGTTCCTTCCACTTTCATGAAATTCTCTTTCCTGATTCTCTTCCTACCTGTCAACCCGTCCTTCTTTCCTCAATCATCACTGCATCCTTAGTGCTGGAGTTCTTCAGGGCTCTGTCCTAGTCCCTCTTTTTTTCTCTATACAAACTCCCCTGAAGATTTCAACTCCAATGGATTCAATTGACATCTCTTTGTAAATTATCCTAATCTATCTAACACTATACTGAACTCCCGTTATGTTATCCGCTGCCTACTTGACAACTCCTCCAACATACCCCATAGGCATCTCAAACTCAATGTGTCCCAAACAGCCTTCTCCTACTTTAACTTTCCTTGTTTCTATTGAGGAAACCACTATTATCCAAATCACTCACATTCATTATCTCAGCTGTGACTCTTCCCTTCCTATTCTAATCAGTTGCCAAGATTTGTCAGCTCTACCTACATAGCATTCTCCACTTCTATAGCTACGACCCTAGTTCAGACCCTCATCATGACTCACCCAAATTAATGTAATATCCTCCTAAATGGTTTCCCTGATTCCATGTTCTCCTGCCTCTAGTTTAACTTTCTCATATTTGCCAAAATAATTTAACTAAGGCACAAGTATCACCATATCATCCTTTTCTGTTCTCAAAAATATTTACTGGCTCCCCACTGTCTATGGGATTAAATATAGACTCCTTAGCCTAGCACTTAAGGATTCCTACAACCTGGCTTCTACCTACCATTCCTGTCACATTCAGTCAGTCAATCACCAAGCATTTATTGAGCAATCACTAAGTATTGTCCTAAGCACAGGAGAAACCAATGAAATTAAAAACCATCCCTGTTCAAGTAGTTCAGTATGATTTCATAACACTCCTCTTCACAAATACTATATTCCAACTTTACTGGACCACCAGCCACTCCCTGTACTTGTTAGGCCATCTCCCGCCACTTTTCATTTTCACAATCCTTCACTCCTAGAATGTATTCCCTCCCCCGTCTCTCAAAATCCTTCCTTCACGGTTCACCTAAGGTGCTACTTCCTCTATAAAACTTTTCCTGATTCTCCCTAGTAGGTAGTTTCTCTCTCTCTTTCTCTCTTTCTCTCTCTCTCCTCTCTCCTCTCTCTCCTCTCTCCTCTCTCTCAATTTTCCTGTACTTTATGTACATACATGCTGAACCCTTTTTTCAAAGATCCTTGACAGCATTGACAGTTTCATTTTTGTCAGTATATCCTCAGCACTGCTTAGTGAATGGATATGGAATTGAAATGAATTTGTGAAATGATATGGGCAATAATCACAAAAGTGAGAAGGCATGAATGGGTTTCAATTAGCATGAAGTATAAGGAGTTCCCCTATTATCATGGCTTGGACAAAGAATTAAAGTATAAGATAAAGTCATTAAGAACCTTATATTATATCGTATGTACTACAGCTGCTCTAGAAGCTCAGAAAATAAAAGAATCAAGCCAAGTTTCATGGAGGAAGTAGAACTTAGGTAGGCATTAAAGGATGGAAATAATTTGGATAGGCAGAAAGGAAGAAGGTATTTTAGGAAGAGACACATGGCTTCTAGAGAAGATGATAATACTTAAAGGAATAAAGGTTGTTTGGGGGACAATGAAGCAAAATACAATTTAAATGGAAAAACTGACAATAGATTCAAAGATTTAGAGCAGGAGGGGCGGCTAGGTGGTGCAGTGGATAAAGCACCGGCCCTGGATTCAGGAGTTCTTGAGTTCAAATCCGGCCTCAGACACTTGACACTTACTAGCTGTGTGACCTTGGGCAAGTCACTTAAGCCCCATTGCCCCGCAAAAAAAAAAAAAAAAAAAAAAAAAAAAAGATTTAGAGCAGGAATGAACTTTACAAGTCATAGTCCAAATCCAAATTTTAAAGATGAGGAAACTGAGGCACAGAGAATGATTCACCCAGGTTCATATAGCTAGCAAATGTCTGAGGAAGGATTTGAACACAGGTTTTCCTGATGCCAAATCCAGAGTCGTAGCCACTATGCCATGCTGCCTCTCCAACAAGAAGGCACTGTAAATTTTTGGATTAGGTAACAAGGTACAGATTCCTCAACATGCATTCTGCCCTTTACTCCTCAATTCTAAAAAGCTATTGTCTCAGCTGATTTTGTACCTGAGAGATTCCCAGTCAGTCTGGGGCACAGAGATGGTGTTTCTGTTATTTTTTCTGTATAATCTTTACAGATTTGCAAAATAATAACTACATTATTTGTGCTGGCATGGAAGTCATTTAGGTCTGTTAGCAGAACAAAAGGGAATTGTTGGGGAGGTCAAATAAGAATTTCATTAAGTTATGAAGTGATATGGACCATGCCTATAAGGTTGGTGGCTGAATGGACAGTAAGAGATAAAGCTTAGGGAATATTTCAAAGGAAGAAAACAAAAGGACTTGAAACAGATAGAACAAAAAGGACAAAAGACAGGGAGTATTCAAAATTAATTCCATTTTAAGACTTTTCTAGTGGTACCCCTAGTCAGAAATATAAAACTTGAAAATGGAGCTGGGACATAAATATAAGTTCAATTTTTCATGTGTTCAGTTTCAGGAGACAATAAGAACCCAAGTAAAAATGTCTTATAAGTAATTTTAAAGATAAGCCTGAAATATAGGTGAGATAGTCAAGACAGAAATGTATCTTTGAGTTATCAGCACAAAAGGAACCATTGAAGCCATCCTTTGTCTCTGTAGAGAAAGCTAAATGGAAAGCTAGTGATAAAGCCTTAAAAGATGCCTAAAATCAGAAATCTGAAAAAAAAAAAAAAGACGAAAGGGAAAGGATAAGAGACAGCGGTAAGAAGAGACTACAGAAGTACACGAGGAGGGACTTTCTTTTTATCCAGGTTAGACCCACAGACATATTCTCAGATGCCACCAAAATTAGCCTAACCTAGTACCCATTGCCCATTCCAACCTGACCAACTCAAACCAATTCTCTGGCATCTTCCAACCACCCAAAGAAAGAGACAAATTAGAAAAGGCCTCCCCCCAAAGGGTCCCCATGTGTCCCAGGAAAAGGATACAATAGATTTCCTGAGTACCAACACCAGAGCTGCTGACCCAGAGGTAGACACAAAAACTCACAAAGGGTCAGCTGAGGAAAGGATCCAAGACATTGCAGTGGTAGGGCTTCTCCGGGTCCAAAGTTCTGCACAAGCATCTCAGCTACAGAATCATACACAGTCTGTACTCTGCAAAATACCCTTTCCAGCATGCTGGGAAGAGGTAAGAAAGAGTGAAGGGGAGGAGCACAACAATGACATTACCAATGTCAGACCCTGCCAAAACAAGACACTGATTAAAACAGATCTAATATGCTTTGACAGAACCTAAAGAAAGTGTAGTTCCAGCTGTTACATGATGCCAGTACCTTTGCTCCTTCTTGACTTGAAATTAATAATGCCATACTACCTCTCAATTAACAGCTGCAAATCCCTAAACCCCAAAACATATTTTGCTAGAAAGCTACCAGCTGTTAATATTTGTTGATTAGTGGGTGTGGTTCTCACTGATCAAGTACTTCCCATTACCTGAAGACCTCCATGCCAAAAGGTTCTAACCCAACTACAAGAAAGTGCCTTATTGCACAAAGAAAGAAAGGTTCCAAAACAGTGTTCAACATGTCAAATAAAAGGCACATGAAGACTCAAAAAAGGTGATCACTTCTGCAAGAAGAAAATCAGTGAAGACATTTAAAATACCTATTGTGGGAAGTATGGGGGAAAGCCATGTGGAGGGGGTTAAGAAGAGAATAGAAATGAAAGCCTTTAGGGAAAAGCTATAAGATTGAGATCAGCAGTGAAAGCAATGAAAGAAAAGAAAGAACTGTCAACATGGAAAGAAGGAAGATGACAGAGAATGAGAAAAAAATCAGAAGGTCAAGAAGGTAAGAAGGGATGCAAAATTACAGGAAGAGTTCAGTTTAAAGAAGATAAGTAACACCTCTTCTGATACCAGAGGAAAGTATTAAAGAAGCATAGATAAGGAAAAGGCTATCATTCTCCCCATAAATTATCTTCAAAAATGTGAAGGGCTATTATGTGGAAGAAGGATTAGGCTGACATTTTTATATATAGTAAAAGGAGATCAGAATGGAAACTATAGGGAAGAAGATTTCAACACAATATAAAGAATTATCCAGTAATTAAAATGGAATAGGCAAAGGAGTGAGATCTTTGTCCCTGGAAGTGTTCACTTGTCAGGGATATTACAGGAGAGATTCTTGCATTGGGTAGAGAATTAAAGTGACTTCTAAGATGACTCCCAACTCTAAGCATCTATGATACTTTGGGGTGAAGTCCAGGGCTCTGGCAGAATGTGGTAAATGACACCAATCATTTCCACAGGCCTATGAAAGGCTTTGAGAATAACCCAATCAACATTTTCAATATTACACCACTTATGGTTTACCTATCCTCTCTCCCATTTCCCTGAGATTTCTTTCTTTTTTTTTTAATTTTCCACTTACTTGAACAAGTGCATCTTGAGGTTCCACTCTCTACCATCCATGGCTCTTTTCCTTTTTCTAACTGGGAAATCATATTTGGTTTGGAAATGTGATGCCCTGCTCAAAAAAGAAAGACACAGAAATTGGATGTTCACTTTGGAACAAAGAATAATCCCAGAGTTCATTTCCAGTTTCTTCTTCTTCTTCTTAAGGATGCTGAGGAATAAAAGAGCTAAAACATCACAGACATACAAAGTAGCTTCCCATTTTAATTTCCATATAATAAACACTTTTCATCTGTTAACCAAAACAATATCATGATCTGACCAAAGGTAATAAACATTCTATTCTGTGCCCAAAAGAGAACCTTTAATTTTGTTAACTCAGGCCTAAATTCAGCAAGCATTTTAGAAGTTTCATACATTTTAACAATTGGAGACATAAATATACTTCATTTACAATTTTTGAATATTAAATAGATATCTTACCCAATGAGACTAGGTTCCTATAGTTCTCCAGCATAACCTCCCTGTATAGATCCCTCTGACCAAGGTCCAGGTGCCTCCACTCCTCCCGGGTAAAGTTCACTGCAACATCCTTGAAAGTCAATGACTCCTGAAATATCAAAGACATTTCTATTCAATCATCTCCCAAAAGAGTCTTGAGGAGAATTGAGGAGATCCAGAGGGAAGAACCAGAAGCAATAGGTAGAAGTTGTAAAGTGGTCAACTTAGACTTGATGTCAGGAAAAACTTTAATAATTAGAACTGTTCAAAAAAAGGAATGAGGCCTTCTGAGGTGGAGTTCTTCAAATAGAAACTGGATAACTACTTGAATGATATGTTATAGTAGGGATTCCCCTTATATATAGGTCACACTAGAGGCCAATAAGGCCCTTCCAATATTCAAATTCTTTGACTCTGATTATGTTTTAGTTCTGATTTTTTAACATAAGGATCTGTATCTCAGGGGTGACTGTTATAAGTACACATTTGTACGTGTTTTTCTTTTTGTACAACTATCTTAATGGATATAATAAGTGGGTATTTGGACTGTGAGTTCCTGAAATACCTGGAGGCTTCATGAAACAAGAAAATCCAGCATTTTAAAATCTCTATTGATAAAAAAAAACTATTGATTCCTAAAATTTGTTTTAAATATACTTACGATTTTCCTGAAGTAATATTTGTAAGTCACTTAGCACAGTGCCTAGCACATAGTAAGCATTATAGAAATTCTGGCAATGATAAGGATAATTTCATTTTTTTAAATTAGGATTGACATATGCACATACAAATACACTAGTATACTAAAAAATTTAAAGGTAGGGAAGCAGGGAGACTAATTTCTGAGGAGTCAGGAATTTGAGCTGAGCTTTAAAGGAAACTAAAGACTTAAAGAGGTAAAGGTAGGGAGGGAACATATTTCTAGGCTTTCAAGAAAGCCTGTGCATATAAAGCACCAGCCCTGGTTTCAGGAGGGCCTGAGTTCAAATCCAGTCTCAGATATTTGACACTTGCTGTGTGACCCTGGGCTAGTCACTTAACCCTCATTGCCCCACAAAAATAAATAAATTAAAAATTTTTAAATTAAAGAAAAAAAAGGAAAGCCTGTGCAATCCTCAAAAGAGATCAAAGAATGAGGGAAATGTCCACTACATACAAAAATATAGCAGCTCTCTTTGTGATGGTAAACAACTAGAAACTAAGAAAACATACAATTAAGGAATGGTTAAATAAGTTGTGGTATATGAATTATGTTTTATAAGAAATGAGAAAATATA
Organism: Dromiciops gliroides; assembly: GCF_019393635.1. Taxonomy (NCBI): domain Eukaryota; kingdom Metazoa; phylum Chordata; class Mammalia; order Microbiotheria; family Microbiotheriidae; genus Dromiciops; species Dromiciops gliroides. Next base: position 622,106,768 of record NC_057862.1, on the reverse strand, counting down.
TGATTTCAAAAAGACATGAAAAAACTTATATGAGGGGCAGCTAGGTGGCACAGTAGATAAAACACTGGCCCTGCATTCAGGAGGACCTGAGTTCAAATCTGGCCTCAGACACTTGACACTTACTAGCTGTGTAACCCTAGGCAAGTCACTTAACCCTCACTGCCTGGCCAAAACAAAAACAAACTTATATGAATTGATGCAGAATTAAACAAGTAGAACCAGATTAATTTTTACAATAACATCAGTATCCTGAATATGAACAATATTGAGGATTTTTATAAACTGAAAAAAAAACGAAATGAGCAGAACCAGGAGAAAAGTTTATACAATGACAATAACACTATAAAAAATAAACTCTGAAAGCTGTAAGAAATATGATCAATATATGATTCCAGAGAACCAATGGTGAGACATGCTATCCATTACAGAGAGGTGATGAATTTAAAATGGAGAATTAGATATGTATATTTTTGTTTAGAGACGCTGGGTAATTTGTTTTGCTTGATTATGCACATTTTTTTCAAGAAATTTGGTTATTTCTTGTCTTTTTTTCCCAACAAGGTAGGGGTGGGAAGAAGAAAAATAGATTTCTGTTCATTTAAAGAAAGAAGGTTGGAAGGTAATACTAATGCATACACTTTCACATGAAGTCACTGTATTATTCATGTTACTTTACCATCTTATCTTGTTAAAAAAAGGAACTCTCACAAAACAAAAGAAATCTATAAATATATTTAATATAAAAACAAAACTGAAAGTGACCCCCCCCAAAAAAAGATAGAAACATTAAGAAGGCTAGTTGAGTTGAAACATTGAATACATGATGGGGAATAACATAACAAGGCTGGAAAGTAGGCTGGAAACAGGTGGGAAAGGACTTTAACTGCCAAACAGAAAAATCTACATTTTATTTTAGAAGTAATAGGGAACCTGTGTTTTCTTGGTGTTGTTAGGCCAAAATTAGCACAACCAGCAGAAAATCAATCCATACTCTGTTGCATCTCAGCTTCAAAGGCTGCATTGAATGCACAAAGCATCTGAGAACAAAAAAATCATATACCAATTCTCCCTCCACTTTAGTCTTGGCTTGTAGCCTATTCAGGTTAAATAACTGACCATCAGTGTGGTAGCTGACTTTGATTCTGTGTGCATCCTCATTGACAACATAGCTGAAAACGTCATGCTAAAAAGCATGGGAGCAAGCACACAGCCTTGTTTCACCCCACTGGTGGTGCAAGTCCATAAGCCCTAACAAATGACAGTATCAAAGGCCTTGGACAAATCGACAAATGTTGTGGACAGACTTCTGGTCTGCTCCTGGTGTTTCTCCTGGAGTTGTCATGCAGCAAACACCATATCCACCATTCCTTTAACCCTTTCTGAAGCCACACTGGCTCTCAGCTAGATGACCATCTTCCAGGTGAAGGATCAACCTAACAAAGAGGACTCTGGCAAGAATCTTAGCAGCAACGACTAAGAAAGGGAGACCCCCTGGGATTGTCACAGGACAATCTATTTCCTTTACCTTTATAAAGGTGGACAATGAAGGCATCCTTAAACTCCTAGTAGATAACCTACTCTTGCCATATAACTCAGAAAAGTTCAGTCAGCTTTCATATGAGCAATGGACCCCTGACCTTGTAAATTTCAGCTGGTTGGTTGGTTGATGTCCTTCATACTCAAAGGACAGAACCAGGTGTTTTGTCCCAGGAGAGGTGCCTAATGGCATTCAAAACCTCTTCTCCATTTGGAAATTTGGCTAGAGAGGGATTGACTTCAACCTGAAATAAATGGTCAATGGCTTCAACATTGATTGATGATAGTCTGTTGAGAACACTATGGTGGCATTCAGCCCACCTCTCCAGGAACACACCATTCATACATGGAACGACTAGTTACAGCAAATGGAGAAGTTCTGAATACTGTGAATAAGTTCACTTACCTTGGCAATATACTATCTAGGGATATACACATTGACAATGAGGTTGACTCACGCATTGTCAGAGCCAGGTCAGTGTTAGGGAGGCTCCAAAGTAAAGTGTGGGAGAGAAGAGGTATTAGGCTGCTGACCAAACTGAAGGTCTACAGAACCTTTGTATTGACTTCATTGTTGTATGCCTGTGAAACCTGAACACTATACCAGTGTCATGGTAGGAAACTGAACTGCTTGTCTCAGGAATTGTCTTGGGAAGATTCTGAAGATCACCTGACAGGATAAGGTATCCAACACTGAAATGCTAAGTGTTCAAACGCTACTGCAGAAAGCACAACTCCAATGAGCTAGCCACATGTGAATGCCAAATGTATGCTTGCCTAAAAGACTATTTTATGGAGAACTCACATAAGGCAAGCATTCACATGGTGGTCAGAAGAAGTACTACAAAGACACTTAAGAACTATGGAGGGCAGCTAGGTGGCACAGTGGATACTTTATACCTGCCCTGGATTCAGAGGGACCTGAGTTCGGATCCAGCCTCAGATACTTGACACTTACTAGCTGTGTGACCCTGGGCAAGTCATTTAACCCTCATTGCCCCACAGAAATACACACACACAAAAAAAAAAGAACTATGGAATTGATTGCATGTCATGGGAGACACTGGCACAGAGCCACCCAGCATGACATGCCCTCAAAGCAAAGCAGAATTGAAGTAGCTCAAAAGAAATATGAGATATGCAAATGTTCACATGGACTACTTGTGCTCAAACTATGGTAGAGCATTCCTAGCTCATATTGGTCTGATCAGCCACAGTAGGACACACTTTAACTTGGGACACACTGTAACTTGACTCTAACATAGTGATGTTATTTTGGTCTTCGAGTATGAAGGACAACAACCAACCAACCAACCAATAGGGAACCACTGGAAGTGACCTAGCAGAGGAGTTACACAGCTGAAGCTTTTCTTTAGGAATAAAATTTGGTAGCTGTGTGGATGATGAAAAACATAAGAGGGGAAGAAACGAGGTAGAGAATACTACTATACTAGGGAGCAGCTAGGTGGTGCAGTGGATAAAGCACTAGCCCTGGATTCAGGAAGACCTGCATTCAAATCTGGCCTCAGACACTTGACACTTACTAGCTGTATGACCCTGGGCAAGTCACTTAACCCTCATTGGAATACTACTGTACTGTAAGCAATGATGAGCAGGTTGATTTTAGAAAAACATGGAAAGACTTTTATGAAATAATGAAGAGTGAAACAAGTAGAATCAAGAGATCATTGTATACAGTAACAGCAATATTGTTCAAAGAATAATTTTGAATAATTAAGTTATTCTGAGTCATATAAATATTCAAATTGACTACAAAGGACCAATGATGAAAGATGTTATCCACTTTCAGAGAAAGAACTGATATATGGAAATATGTAGTGTACAGTTTCACATATATAATTTCATAAAATGTTGGCTTTCTTTTCTGAAGGGTTAGGAAGGGAGGGAGAAAAACAGCTCAGAACTCAAAATGTAATAAAAGAAAGAAAATTTAAAAGGAAAATGGAATGGAAGGGTTTTCCTATCCTAGAAGTCTTCAAGCAGAAGCTGGCTAACCACTCTTTGAAAAGCTTGTAAAAGACTTTTTTAAATTCATTTTTCAGTCTTTGTTCTACTTTGCACATGAAGTAACAAGAATTATAATTAGTCTTTTTCTACATATGAAGTTTTTTTAAAAAGAGGGAAATATAAAAAGCCAAAAATGACTGGTTTAAACAGAAAATAGTATGAATTCAGAGAAGTGGGAAAGAAGTCAGTCAGAATGAGCTCAAATGGGTAGAGAAAATTTCCTGAAAGGTGCAGGATTTGAGGTGATCTTCAGGATGTTTGAAATCCTCAATTTGAGTAATTGGAAAGGATGTCACAGAAAGTATTCTGAGTAAGAACATCAAGATGCTTGGGGCCTTGCTGAATGCCATCTGTAGTGACCAATAAGAAAACTGGATTGACTAGAATGAAGAGTTCATGTGAAATAACATTAAAAGAGTTCTCAGATGCCATCCAACCTAACATAAACTCAATGAAACTACAAGTTCCTTTGGGGCAAAGACTATTTCTTCCTATACTTCTTTTGCTTCAATCACTGGCTTCAGCATGCTACTATACACACAGCAGACTTGCAAAATCTGTTGAATACATGAGGGGATATTAGACAGAAAAAAGAGAACAAAGGTACTATGTTAATTAGAAAAATTCTCTATTGAACAAGAATATTCTAATCTCCTGGAGGAGCACAACTTGGGCTCTTGTACCTGGATACGATTTTGCTCAGGACAAGGAAAGAAAATGTTTTTACTTTCTGGAACCCCAGAATTCCTAGGATAAGGAAAAGAAACCCTCAACTCACCTGGGCTCTGGCTCTTGACAGGTCAGATATCAACCTTCCCAGCTCCTCTGTGGGCTTCTCTTGGAGAGAGACAAAATCTTGAATAGGGAGCTCTGGCAAAGAAAAGGGAACCATGAATACAAAATTCTTCCAAAATGCAGAAATTATCACATTCTATTTTAATGTAACCACCACACTCCTTAGAAGTAGGTCCAAGAGAACCTTAGCCACATCCATGTCTAGGATCAGAAAAAGCTAATAATATTCATGTATTTCTAGCATGTTCCAGGGCATATAAATCTACCTAATCTGGGAGTAAGGGCACATAGTTTTAATTCACAGCTTTGTCACCATCTGCTTTGTGATACAGAATATGTATCTCTATGCCTCGTTGTCTCATTTAATGCAAAAAATTACTCTAATCCCTCTACCTGATACAAAGAATGTGTGAAGAATCTTGTTGAATTCTTCTGAGAACTGGGAGCTCCTATATCAAATCAATCAAGCAATCCAGAAGTATCTGTTAAGCATCCTACATGTGCCTGGCACTGTCCTAGGTGCTGGGATCCAAAGACAAAATATTCAAACAGTCCCTGCTCTCCTAGAGCTTACATTCTATCAAATGTAAATTAATTTAACTATCAAAGGAGTAATATGGAAAGACTAAAAAACTAAAGTCATAGGATGACAAGCATAGTTATAGGGGACCTTAGAGATCATGAAAGACAACTTCATCACATTACAGTTAAGTAATTACAACTTGTTCAACATCTCAAAGCTAGTAAACAGAAAAGCCTGGCTTTTTGAGCCCATGTCCTCTCTTAGTCAAGCAGTTGTTCTAATGCTCTTTCTACTTCTCCTAATCCTGTTGCTAAATAACTTATGCAATGTTGAACATTTAATTTAACCTGAGTCTCAGGTTTCCATTATACAAACAGAATAAGCCTTAGGAAATAAGAGTTAAAAGAAAGTAAGGTGATTGGAATGTACCCTCTCATAGGAGTGGGCAAAAGAGAATGGTCTCTACTCCATGGATTCTACAAAAAGTAGAGCTGCTGCATCTCAATGCTCCAGGCAACTTTTTTAAGACTATAAGTTACAGATAGACTGCCAATCTACATCTCCAGAAAGAATTTACAAAACAGGGAATTTCCTACATCCATGAAATTACAGGTCTGGCAAAAAAAAAAGTAGACATATACATATATAATGACTATAATGCCCTTTCCCCCCATAATTAATTAATAGTACATTTTACCATACACTTGAGATATTATCTCCTAACCCAGACTCTTGAATCATAGGATGTCTAAAGGGTAGAGCTAGGTCGAGTACTCCAAAGCAATGAATCAGATACAAGTACATACTTAAAATTGAGACTGCCAACTCTCAGGCAAAACTTTAATTCGATTTGGGTCCAAAAAGGTGCACACTGTACATCCATTTCAGTGACTTTCTGTACCAGGTTTTTGTTTTCTAATTCTTCTATTTTTTAGTAAATGCTCCTTTTTTTAAAATCCATAATCTTCTCTCAACTGGATAAAGGGGGAAATAAGTATTTTTCATTTGATCTTAAGCAAAAAGCCAAGAAGTAACTTTTAAAAAGATTTTTCCACAGCTAGAGCAGAAGTGGCTCTGGAGTTTAGGGACAGAGGTGACAGTGGTACCAACTAAGAACTGATAAAATACCAAGGAGCTAGGATATACAAGTGTGAGTAATGTAAAAGAAGGAAAGAGTGGCAATCAGCCACGAGTATTGATCCCTTCCCTGAGTCTATTCCTTCCCAAGAACTCCCACATCCCTTCTTGTAAATTCTCACCTCTCTCCCCAAGCGCCTGGGCCAAGCCCTTCATGGTCACCTCTTGCTTTCCCAGCTGTTTCCAGGAAATGAAGACTCCTGGAGTCCTGGAAGAATGACCAGGCCTTACTTCAGCACCAACAGCTCCAGGCCCAGCTCCTTGGCCGAGGCCAGCTAGCAGACCTAAGCCCTGGGAGAGGAGAGAGGGGAGAGGGGGCAGGGGGCGTGGAACCGGGGGATCTGAACTTCCTATGGCCCAGAAGCGGTCACGCGTGCTGGGGGAGGAGGGTTCGAGTCCACTCGAACCAAAAACAGCGCTTCTTCTTTGGGGCTCAGCTGCCCCGAGGAGGGGCGGGGCAGGGGGCGCAGCTGTCAACTACCAGGAGCTGACAGGGGCCGTCCGCCCCTCCGGGTCCTGCCTGGAAACACAAAGAGGCTCGGTTGGAGAAACCCGCCACAGGCACTCACACCCAAGGCTGTCGCCTCCCCCACCCAGCCTCGTGACAGTCTAGAGGCTCTGGGCACGTAGGGATTTATTTACACACTCCCTCCTCCTCCCCCTCGCACACACGGAGAGTGCTCTCAAGGCCAGGCCTGCTTTTGCCAAGGCACCGCACACCTGAGGAGCCTGAAAAATGCTTGTAGACCGACAGACAGAAACACCGTCCCTCACCTGGCGCGCGCGCGAACACACACACACACACACACACACACACACACACACACACACACACACACACAGCCCCCTTCCCGCCGGCGTGTCCCGAGGAGGCCCCGCACTAGCTCCGGCGGCTCCGCGGGCCGGGACGAGGAGCCCCCGCCTCCCGTCGGGCTCTCACCCTCCCTCCGGGCCTCGGGGCTCTGGCCGGCCTGAGCGCAACAGGCGCGAGGGACGCAGGTCCCGGAGCAAGAACAGACGCTAGGAGCGGGCGGGAAAACAAAAGGGCTGCAAGTCCAGGCCCACCCGAGACTTCGCCTGCGCCTGCGCCGCCACCTGTCACCGGCCCGGACTACGTTTCCTAGAGGACGCCGGGAGCCGCCGTCCAGTCCCGAAAAGGTTTGAAGATCCCCCCGGCTCGGACCCAAAGGGGTTTTGTCGGTGGGTTTGTGGGAAATGAAGCCTGGTCCAGGGATAAACTGCTGTTCGAAGGATTCTGGGAATTGTAGTCTGGAGGTGCTGTCTCCTTCAGCATACTGAGCAATCACGTCAATCAACTAAAATGGATAAATCATCGAATCCCATAGCCTTTTTTCTGTCATCCTCCCTGGCCTCTCTGTAGTATGTGACACCGCCTCCGTTATGATATCACGTGGGGTAATCATAGATTATGGGCTGGAAGGAACCTCCGAGGCCATCTGGTCCAACCCACTCATTCTACAGAAGAGGGAATTGAAGCTCAGGGAGGTTCTGTGCTGTTCCCAAGGTCCCACAAGCAGTATCAGAGAGAAGATTTGAACACAGGTCCTTACGATCCAATCAACATTGTCTGTATCGTATTTCTGTACTATCACCTTTCTTGACACCTCCCTCCTTTGTACAAAATGTAACATTTTAGTCTCCTAATTTGAGAGCATTTGGTTTATTAAAACCCTCAGGTCTTTTTCATATGAATTATGGTCTAGTCACTATTGTCCTATCTTTGGTTCTAAATAATCGCGAGATTGTGGCAATGACTAGATACACTTTTTCCAATGAAAAAATGTTAAGTCTAGAGTTCTCAAACAACCCCCAAGATTGATGGAGTAAAGTTCAAAGAAAGGTCATATCAGAGATGCAGCCTTAAACTATTTTCCGGTGGCATTATCATCACAGATTCGCCTAATATAGGAATAATGGGGGAGAGAGAGACAGAGAGAGACAGAGACACAGAGACAGAGAAAACAATGGGGAAATACCAAATTTGTCTGGAACAGATAAGATGCCTTAAAGAAGAATCCTATAAAATGTCCCTGACCATCCTCCCAGAGATGGCATTCAAGGCAGAGAAATCTCTGGCAGTCCTGACAATGCAGCTGTGCTTTTCACAAACCTCAGTGACTTAGCTGGGTCTGAGGCATTTTCCAAAGGCAATTAATGGCATCAGGGCTCCACAACACTGACAAGCTTTGAAAGAAATCCATTATTAGTCATCCTTAAATGTCCCCACAATACCACAATGATAAAAACAAAGCTCACTTGTCTCTTAAAAACATTGATGCAACTTCCATTTCTAAGTCTTCCCATTTCCCACCGGCCCCCTCATCCCCACCAAGTGTAATAACAAACCAAAATGCCTAAGGATTTTAAAGGACTTCACATTCAGCAATATGATATGGTACTTGAAAAATCTAATATAAACTTGGGCTGCATTAAGATCAATAGTATCGGGGGCAGCTAGGTGGCGCAGTGGATAAAGCACCGGCCCTGGATTCAGGAGTTCCTGAGTTCAGATCCAGCCTCAGACACTTGACACTTACTAGCTGTGTGACCCTGGGCAAGTCACTTAACCCCCATTGCCCTGCAAAAAAAAAAAAAAAAAAAAAGATCAATAGTATCAAGAATGGAGAGTTAGTCTTTCACTGAACTCTTCCTTGGGTAGAATATAACTGGAAAACTATCTTCAGGTCAGCAAGGCACATTTTAAGAAGGACACTGACATGTCACAATCACCTAGAAGACAACTACAGTAGTGAGAGGGTTTGAAACCATACCACCTGATGATCAGTTGAAAGAAATAGGCATGTTTAACTTGAAGAAAAGATATAGTAGGAATATAACTATCTCCAAGTATTTGAAGAGCTGCCACATGGAAGAGCAAAGTGCTTGGTATAGAGAGGAAAGCATTGGATTCAGAAAAAGGAAACCTTGATTCAAACCCAGGTCTGAACATCTGTAGACCCCATTTTCTTCAATAAAACAAGGTGATTGGATTAGATGACCACTAAAATCACCTTCACCTTGAAACAACATGATCCTATAAATTTGTAAATATTTGAGGAATAGTCATGTGAAAGGATAATACTTCTGTGTGGTCCCAATAGAACAGTACTAGGAGAAAAGGGCAAACATTGCAAGGACAAATACATTCTGGAGTGGGCTACCTCAGGAAGAAGTGAGTTCCCCATCATAGGTGGTCAAGCTGAATAACCACTTATACAGTATTTTGTAGTGGTGCTTCCTCTTCAGGGGAAGTTTTTTCTAGTTGACTTCAAAAGTCCCTTCAAACTTGGCAATGCTATGAACCTGTAAGAAAATTAAGGTTGGTATCAACCCTCATTCTCTCCTTTACTCCAGTCTCTGATATATAGCCCTTCTCTCTAAGCCCAATCATTCTACATGTACCTTTATACACTCCTACTTTCTCCAGAAAATTGCCCCCATCTGCCAAAAAAAAAAATGATAAAAGGGGGCAGTTAGGTGGCACAGTGGATAAAGCAATGGCCCTGGATTCAGGAGGACTTGTGTTCAAATCCAGCCTCAGACACTTGGCACTTACTAGCTGTGTGACCCTGGGCAAGTCACTTAACCCTCACTGCCCTGCAAAAAAAGAAAAAAGAAAAAAAGAAAATTGCCCCCACAATCATCTCCTTCCCCTTTGATCTTCAGTCTCTCACCATCTACCAATTCCTTCCTTGTTGTCTGTAAATCCTTCCCTATCCTTAAAAAAAATCCTCAATTGACAATGCCATCCCTTTAAGTTCTTATTCTATTTCTTCCTTTCACTATCAAACTGCTAGAAAAAACTGCCCCCCCTTTTCTCCTTTTATGCATTTCCCAACCCTTTACAAATTGGCTTCCAACTTCAACATTCAACTGTAACTGCTCTCTCTAAAGTTGCCAGTGATCTCATAATTGTCAGATGTAATAGCTTTTTTTCAGTCCTTATCCTTCTCCCCTCTTTAACATTTTAAATTGTTGACTACCCTCTTATCCTCTTAGATATTCTCTCCTCTCCAGACTTTTGTGATACTACTCTCTAACTTCTCATTCTTCTTCACTTATAACATGCTTCCTAATTCTGGACATACCCTAACACCATGTCTTGGGCTGTATTCTCTTTTCTTTTACACTCTCTCAATCACCTCATCAGCTTCCATGGGTTTAGGTCACTGGATTGATGACTCCCTGATGTGTAGATCTAGCCCTAGATTACCTTATAAGCTCCAGTTCTGCATTACCAATTGCCTATTGGACATTCCAAACTGGTTATCCTATTCAGATCTTCAACCCAACATGTTCAAAAACCAACTCATCATATTTTCTACTAAAGTTACTCTTTTTCTGACCTTCCCTATTTCTGTCAATGGTATTACCATCCTTCCAAGTTCTTAGGTTTACAACCTCAACATTACCCTTAGCTTCTCACTCTCTCTTCCCTAACATAGTGAGTAAGATTTCCAGTAAGAAATCTTTTTTTTTACTCCTACCTCCACATACCTTGAACCTATCACACACATACACCCTTTTTTTGTTCATAAGACCATCATGTTGGTTCAGGCTCTCATCATTTCTCTCCTGAAATCTTCCACCAGTGTCCAGACTGATTGACTTGTCTTTCCTGGAAGACATTGTAGATCGAGAACATCTGCCAATTCTTTAGGTCATAAGAGGATTCCAAGGGTAATACTTGAAAGTCTTCATCATTCTGAGAATCAGGATTTTCTTTCTTTTTTTTTTTTTTTAGTGAGGCAATTGGGGTTAAGTGACTTGCCCAGGGTTACACAGCTAAGGATTTTCTTTCACCTGCCTTCTTGAAAGAGGGGAAAGAGAACTATATACTTTTCATCAGATGCCATTGATATACATATATGTTTGTGTAGAGATATTTATAAAATGCTTAGTATGTTCTAGATGCTGACCTTACATTTCATATAGATTTCAAAGCAGGTCTAAAAATCACCATGTATGTTCTCTCAATCCCCCCACTTTTTATAATTCTATCTTCATTTTTTTCTAGTGACTTAGTACCTTCCCTTTTTTCAGTTAATGAAAATTTGTTAAATTCCTACAATTTGCCAAACAATGGTCAACAATGAATCTCTCAGTACTTTTTTCATTAAATTTTATTTTATCTTCAAAAATGAAGCTTTCAAATTCTCTCCCTCCCTCCATTGAGAAAGCAAGAAAAACAAAAGCCCTGTTACAACATGTGTAATGAAGCAAAACAACATTTCTCACTGATCATTTCTAAAAAATAATATCTCAATTTGTGCTTAGTCCACCACGTCTCTATAAAGAGGTGGGCAGCATGTTTTATCATGAATATTCAGGAGTTATAGCTAGTCATTGTGTTGATCAGTTCCCAAGTTTTCATATATAATGTTAATATTTTTATATTATAATACACATTGTTTTAATCAGCCAACATTCACCTTCTTGTATTTCCATACCAACCCCAGCCCTAACTATGAACACAAGAAATACAAGATTCATTATACACATGTATCAAAACAAATTTTCACATTTGTCATGTTCAACAAAAATCTGTCTCATTCTTCATTATCAGTTCTTCACCTCTTCATCAGGAGATGGGAAGCATGTTTCATTATCAGTCCTCTAGAGTCCTGGTTGGTCATTATGCTGATAAAAGTTCAGCACAATAGTTTTCCATCACATTTATGTACTATAACTTGTTCATCCAATAACTCAATTTATGGGCACCCCTTAGATTTCTATTCTTTGCCATCTCAAAAGAAATTGTATATCCTCAGAATTTGTTTTGCTTAGGACTAATCTGTCCTTTTATCTGCTCTCCTAATTCCCCCTCACCCATTTTCCTCTTTCCTATTTCACTGTTGAATGAAATTATATTTTTGCACTCAACTGTATGTGTGTGTGTATTTTTCCTTCTTTTGGCCAGTTCAGATGGCAGTAAGTTTCAGATATCAGCCGCTTCCTCCACCAGACCGCCTTCTCCTTATTTAAAAACATATCTACTTGTGCACTTGTGTGTGAGATACTTTCCCCTAACCTTCCTTTCCCATCCCCATCCTATGTGTTCTTCCTACCTCTTTCCATCCTTTTCTTAAGCTCATCAAGATATAACACAATTTATCTCAGCCTTATCTAATTGCACTCTCTACATGAGAGGAAAAATGTATCATCTCCCCACATTAGAATGTAAGTAGTTTGTCCTTGTTTAGTCTTTTATCACTATTCATTCATGTTTACCTTATGTTTCTCTTCAATTCTGTTTGTACTTCAGAGTTTCTTTGCAGTTTTAGTCTTTTCATCGGGAATGATTGGTAGTCTTCTGTTTCATTAAAGATCACTACCCTCCCACCCCTAGCATCATACTCAGTTTTGTTAACTAAGTTATTCTTTGCTGTAAACCCACATCCTTTGCCTTCTGGAATATCATAATACAAATTCTCTACTCCTTTGTGATGATGGCTGCTAAATTGTGTGTGATATTGACTGAGATTCCTTGATAATTGAATTCTATCTTTCTGGCTGCTTGCAGTATTTTTTCTTTGACCTGAGAGTTCTGGATTTTGGCTATAATGTTACTAGGAGTTTTTATTTTCTGATTCTTTTTTTCAGGAGGTAACCAATGGAGCCTTTCTATTTCCACTTTATCCAAGATGTTAATTCCATTTCTAATTCTTTTTTTTTCAAGGCAATGAGGGTTAAGTGACTTGCCCAGGGTCATACAGCTAGTAAGTGTCAAGTGTCTGAGGCCATATTTGAACTCAGGTCCTCCTGAATCCAGGGCCAGTGATTTATCCATTGTACCAGCTAGCTGCCCTCCAATTCTTTCTTTTGTAACTCTCATTTTTTTTTTCAATTTTGAACTCAAGCATTCTTATTCTATTCCTTAAAACATTTCAAACATTTTTAAACTCTTTCTTTATCTCTTCCAAGAATCCTAATTGAATTTGTACCCAAGTTATGTTTTCCTCTGACACAAAGTTTATAGATGTTTTATAGTCATTTTCTTCGGTATTTATGTCTTGAGTGTCCCTTCCAATATAATAGTTCATTATGGTAGGATTGGTTTTTGTTTGCCTATTCTTCCAACCTACTTCCTGACTTTGAACTTGATGTTAGGGATGTGTTCCAAGCACTTCTGGAGGGAAAGTCTGAACTTGTCCTGTTACTGCCTTCTTGGGCTATTGAGGATAGCATTATTCCAGGATCTCAGGGACAATCTGAGGACCTGCAAGTCTTTAGTGCTCCCAAAATGGTCTGATCCAAGGAAAAGCCTGACTATTTCTCCCCCTAGTCTGAGTTTTGCAAGTTCCTGACTTGAGTTTCCGTCTGGGTGAGAATAGTCTTCTTCTGGACTCAGCCCCTATCAACCAGCTGAAAAGCAGAATCATAGGAGCAGAATCATAGGCTCCCTTTTGATCTGCATTTCCTCTCTTGGATCACTATATACATCTTTGTAATTCATCAGCCTAGTATTTAAGATGCATCCTTCTGGTAATCCCAAATAGACAGGATGAAATGGCTGACCCTGAATATTGGCTGATAAAGGATGAGAAAGAAGTGTGTGAACATACCTGCTTACAATATAAAATCGAAATCAACAAGGGGCAAAAAAAATCTAGAGATTTTATAGAGCTAGAAAAAATAATAACAAATTCATCTGGAAAAACAAAAGGTCAAGAATATCAAGGGAACTGATGAAAAATGCACAGGAAGGTGGGCTAGCCGTACCAAATCTGAAGTTATACTATAAAGAGGCAGTCATCAAAACTATTTGGTACTGGCTAGGAAATAGAGTGGGGGATCAATGGAATAGGTTAGTCAGAGAAGACACAATAGTAAATGACTATAGTAAATGACTATTGTTCGGTAAACCCAAAGACTCCAGCTTCTGGGATAATAACTTGGTATCTGACAAAAGGTGCTGGGAAAACTGGAAGATAATATGGCAGAAACTAGGCAAAGACCAACATCTTACACTGTATACCAAAATAAGGTCAAAATGGATACATGATTTAAACATAAAGGGTGATACCATAGGTAAATTAGGAAAGGAAGAAATAGTTTACCTTTCAGATCTATGGAGAGGAGAAGAAATTGTGATCAAACAAGATAAAGAATATTATGAAATGCAAAATGGATCATTTTTATTACATTAAATTAAAAAGGTTTTGTACAAACAAATGTGATGCAGCCAAAATTAGAAGTGAAGCAGAAAGTTGGGAAATAATTTTTACAGCCAGTATTTCTGATAAAGGCCTCATTTCTGTTTTGTTTTTTTTGTTTTGGTTTTTGCAGGGCAATGAGGGTTAAGTGACTTGCCCAGGGTCACACAGCTAGTTAAGTGTCAAGTGTCTGAGGCCGGATTTGAACTCAGGGAGTCCTGAATCCAGGGCCAGTGCTTTATCCACTGTACCACCTAGCTGCCCCAAAGGCCTCATTTCTAAAATATATCAGGAAGTAAATCAAACTTATAAGAATGCAAGTCGTTCCCCAATTGAGAAATAGTCAAAGGATATGAACAGGCAGTTTTCAGATGAAGAAATCAAAGCTCCCTATTGCCATATGAAAAAAATGCTCTAAATCACTATTGATTAGAGAAATGAAAATTAAACCAACTCTGAGATACCACCTCACACCTATCAGATTGGCTAATTTGACACAAAAAAGGAAAATAATAAATGTTGGAGAAGCTGTGGAAAAATTGGAACACTAATGCATTGTTGGTGGAATTGTGAACTGATCCAATCATTCTGAAAAGGCATTTGGAACTATGCCCAAAGGGCTATAAAACTGTACATACCCTTTGACCCAGTAATACCACTATTTGGTCTTTATCCCAAAGAGATCATTAAAAAAGGAAAAGGACCCACATGCACAAATATATTGTAATGATTGGAATGACGCCACCTGCTGGAGACTTACTGTAGAAGAGTTCCACCCATGAAGCAAAGGTCTTTGAGGGCAAGACCAGGAGTCTTTTCTTTGGCATCAGGAAGTGACGTTGGGTAGTGGGAGGAAGAAGGAAGAGACTAGTGCTCTGTCTGGCTTTCTTTCCTTTGGACTCTGGTGGAGAGCGGAGCTAGAAATGTGCTCTCCCTTTAATAGATAGGAATCTAGGCCTTTCTCTCTCTTTACCAAATTCTTATTCTCCTTAATAAATGCTTAAAAGTCTAACTCTTGCTAAAGCTTATAATTTATTGGCAACCACTCATTAAATATTTTAGACAGTTTAGCTAGAATTTTAGCCCTGAACAATATTTATAGCAGCTCTTTTGTGGTGGCAAAGAATTGGAAATTGAAGGAATGCCCATCAATTGGGGAATGGCTGAACAAGTTGTGGTATATGAATGTAATGGAATACTATTGTGCTGTAAGAAATGATGAGCAGGCAGATTTCAGAAAAACCTGGAAGGACTTATATGAACTGATGCTGAGTGAGATGAGCAGAGCCAGGATAACATTGTACAGAGTATCAACAACATTGTGTGATGATCAACTTCGATAGACTTAGCTCTTCTTAACAATACAATGATCCAAGATTCATGATGAAAAATATTCTCCACATTCAGAAAAAAGAACTGTGATTTCTGAATGCAGATTAAACTATACTCTTTCTACTTTTGTGTGTGTGTGTGTGTGTGTGTGTTTTCTGTTTTGAGGTTTTTTCCCTTTTGTTCTGATTCTTCTTTCACAGAATGACTAATGCAGAAATATGTTTAATGTGATTGTACATATATAACCTATATCAGATTGCTTTCTATCTTGGGGAGGGAAAGGAGGGAGAAAAATTTGGAACTAAAAATCTTATGAAAACAAATAGTGAAAACTATCTTTAGATGTAACTGAAAATAATAAAATACTTTGATGATGAAAAAATCTAGAGAGGTGAGGTTATAAAGAATAAATAATATTTGGACTCATGGAGTTTGAAAGGCATTCTCTGAACACATTACTCATTAAAAATCACTAGTTGTTAAGAAATAGAGCCATGCAGCAGATGACTATTTGGCCTCAGAGTCAGGAAAACCTGGGATTATGTCTTGAAGCTAAGGTTCACACCCCTAAAAGGGGCATGGAATTTCAGGGAGTCTGAATTTAGATGGGAAAAAATTATGCCTTTCTTTTCATTAACCTGTAAGTGAAATTTAGCATTTCCTTCAATTATGAATAGGTTACTGATCTGCATTGGTAGAGGGTATTACTTCACTGGGACCCCCTTATACCAATGATATCACTGGTCTAGACCCTTAAAAGGGTTGTATTAAGTATTTGTCTTGGGAATGTCATTAAACCTTAGTTTCGGTATAAATAAATCTTTCACGTTGTTTTGTAGTCATGGAGATTGGCTATATATTTAGTAGGTCTCCCAGGTGACCCAAGGTGCTGCTCCAGCAATATCAGTCCATGCCTGGCTTGTTTCCTGCTTTCTGAAAAGCTCCAGAAATGCAAGCTGTCAGTCAATTAACCAGGAGCATAATTTATAATTTGTCCTGTAGATGGCACTTCACTCAAGCCAAGTAGTGTCAGTGGAGACTATTGAAGCCCCATGCGTGGGCTTTCCCTGAGGATAGTAGGGGGTATTCACCAACTCTTGAATTATTCCCCCCATCACCAAAGTTATGGCTGAACAAGTTTAGTTGCCTTCACTAACTGTATTCATAATTTAGTCAAGGGGAAAGGAATATCACTCTTAAACATAGGAATTATGGGGGGAGGGGAGGAGGAACTGTATTGGTTCCCTCAGCATGTCTGCTCCTACCTGTATTTCAGAAATCTTCCTCTCTCATTCTTTTTTATCGTGAAAGTATTTTATTATTTTCCAGTTACATATAGAGATAGTGTTCAACAATTGTTTTTCTAAGATTTCTAGTTGGGGGCAGCTAGGTGGCACAGTGAATAAAGCACCAGCCCTGGATTCAGGAGGACCTGAGTTCAAATCCGGCCTCAGACACTTGACACTTGCTAGCTGTGTGACCCTGGACATGTAACTTAACCCTCATTGCTCTGCAAAAAAAAAAAAAAAAAAAGATTTCTAGCTCCAATTTTTTTCTCCCTCCCTTCCCTCCCCCCTCCCTAAGACAGCAAGCAATCTGATATAGGTTATATACGTACAATCACATTAAGCATATTTCTGCATTAGTCATGTTGTTAAAAAAGAATCAGAACAAAAGGGGAAAACCTCAAAAAAGAAAAACAAAAAAAGTAGAAACAGTATGGTCCAATCTATATCTAGTTTGCACAGTTGTTGTTTTTTCTGGATTTGGAAAGCATGTCCTTTGAAATTATCTTGGACCATTGTATTGCTGAGAAGAGTTAAGTCTATCACAGTTGATCATCACACAATGTTGTTGATACTGTGTACAATGTTATCCTGTTATCCTCATCTCACTCAGCCTCAGTTCATGTAAGTCCTTCCAGGTTTCTCTGAAATCTGCCTGCTCATCGTTTCTTAAAGTACAATAGTATTCCATTACATTCATATACCACAATTCGTTCAGCCATTCCCCAATTGCTGGACATCCCCTCGATTTCCAATTCTTTGCCACCACAAAAAGAGCTGCTATAAATATATTTATACATGTGGGTTCTTTTCTCTTTTTATGCTCTCTTTGGGATAAAGACCTAATAGTAATGTTGCTGAGTTAAAGGGTATGCTCTTTGGGCATAGTTGCAAATTGCTCTCCAGAATGGTTGGCTCAGTTCACAGCTCCACCAACAATGCATTAATGTTCCCATTTTTCCACAATTTCTCCAACATTTATTATTTACCTTTTTTGTCAAATTAGACAATCTGATAGGTTTGGCATGGTACCTCAGAGTCTGCTCTCATTCTTACAATTGACTTTTCAGTGACAACATAGTTTATTAAAAATAATAAAATGAAAAACTGTCTAGATGCTATTGCAGAGTGAAACTAAAAAGAAATCACATCACTTGATCTCATATCCACCCCTATTACTCTATCCCCAAACCTCCTTCTAGGTTATAGATCATGGGAATCTTAAAGAACAGAAGGGCATGTTTGGAACCTGCTACTGAAAACAATCCAATAGCACTATCAGAAAGTCTTGAGGGTTGCCTGATCTCACTAGGGGATAAGGTTTCCTAGCAACAGTTACCAGTCTGGGCTCTTCCATGATATTTAGACTGACATGGCACTTCCTGACTGTTTCACCCACATATCACCTTGGTCCTATCACAGTGTTTCAGGATATGTCCCAAATCATCCTTTGCTGCACCCCAATGCTTCCACTCCTGTACCAATGTTAGCAGCCACAGCTGTTTTTGGCAGGATGAAAGGTGGTAGAGTATAGCAGAAATCTCAAGGCACAAGAAGAGAAAATCCAAGGATCTGAATGCATATATATTCACATATGCCTGCCTTACCTGGCATCTCCCCAATCCCTCCCCCAGTTAGACTTTGGGAATGGGAGGGGCCATCAAGAGAAACTGCTGAATGTGTCTTCAAGAGTGGAAGGAAACATTGAAGGGAATGATCACTCATGGAATTTCTTTCCTTTTTTTATACAGGGCAATGAGGGTTAAGTGACTTGTCCAGGGTCACACAGCTAGTAAGTGTCAAGTGTCTGAGGCTGGATTTGAATTCAGGTCCTCCTGAATCTAGGGCCAGTGCTTTATCCACTGTGCCACCTAGCTGCTTTCACTCATGGAATTTCTGCTGTAGACTAATTTGTATTTTGAAATTCACATTGCCTCCTTCATTTAAGAGACAAAACTGTTAAAGGTTGTTAAGCTAAGTGGAATTAGCACAAGAGAGAATATAGAAAAGTTATAACCACTGCCCCTTGATTTCACTGCCACAGGATGATGTGAAGAACCTAGAAAATCCTTCACTGATACCTCATGTATTCAAACCTCAAACTGTGCTCAGAAACTAAGCCATATTGCTCCATCATAATTATGTGTGATCATCCAGAATGGATGATCACCAGGATAGATAACTGATTTGTGTTTGTAAGTTTGATTACAGAACATCAATATGAAAGAAAAATGGTTAGTCAAAGGGGGTAAGGAAGCCAGATGATGTCTTTCATTCACCCTTAAACTACCACTATCAATTCCAGTGTGCCAACCATGTGCCAGGCACCATACTAGGCACTAGAGATACAAAGACAAAATGACTGTTTGGGGAAACTAGGTGATGTATTGGATAGAGTGCTGCCCCTGGAGTCAGGAAGAGCTGAGTTCAAATGTAGATGCAGACACTTACTAGCTATGTGACCCTAGGCAACTCACTTAACCCCGATTGCCTCTTAAAAAAAAAAAATCTGTGTTTAATTACTGGTATAAGAGTCCTCAGAAAAGAAAGAAGATAATTAGAACTAATTATGCTTGGTGTGCAACTAAAAATTGATTCTCAGAAAGTGTTATTTTTTTTTATCCTTGCTCCATTGTGAAGCAAAATCTTTACATTTCTGCTATTCAACAACTCCTATTTGCTTCTTCCTTTACTGTGCTTTAATAAACTATTTGGTCACTAATGAGTCAATTCTCTGAATCTCTTGAATGAGATTGCTTTATTGAGAGCAGATTTCCCAAATGTAGGGTAGTCATAGACCACTGAGAAAACCAACTGATATTTTCTCCCAGATTCTAATGTTTCAGAGCAATTTTGACAAGGAAGAAGAAACTATGGGATATCTATCACTGGCAACATGGAATAGCAGATAGAGAGCTATATTTGGAGCCAAATTCAAATCCTGCCTCTGCCATAATCTCTTAGTGCTTTAGGCAACTCTTTAAGAGTCTACCTGGCTGAGAAGGCACTGACCTATGCAAAGGAGAGGTAGGTCACAGGCCCCTTCCCTTTGTTTATCAATTTCTTAGGTCCCCATATCCCCAGGAAACAAAAAGTAAAAAGACAGACACCATAACCCCAGGTGAAATAACAATCCATGGCTGTCAATCAACTCCAGCCTAAACTGACAAACCTAGTCATCCCCACCCAGTTAACTAACTGTTCCTCACTCTGCTCTCCCACTTCTTCCTTCTATCCTTGATCTTTCATATTGGGCACGGGGCGGGGGCTGTGGAAATGGAATAATTAGTCCTTGCCTCATGTGAATACCCCTTCCTTTACCCCACAAGCCTAATCCTGCAACTTCAGTTCTTGGGCCTCAATCCTCTATATTTTCTTTTCCCTAGACCCTGCCCACTCAGACCCACAGTCTCAAGGCCAGGCTGAGAAGAAAAAACAGACAGGTGTTAGAGCCATCTCTTCACCATGCAATAATCCGTGCGTCAGAAGCATAGCTCAGATTCCTCTCTGCCTAGGAGTTGGGGAGGGAAGTGGGATATCTGTCTCCATGACAACTGTCACTTGACCCGGGACCAAAATTAACAGCTTCCTTATGAAACATGAGTTTTGGAGTTGGAGTCAGTCCCACAGCATCTGTTTTGTTGTCAGTGAGGACAAATGAGCAATCTGTTAGTCCTGTGTCTAATTGAAAGACTTTCAAAGGTATGATACCCACTAGTCTCTTGGCCTCAATTTCCTCATCCTTAAAATGAGACAGTTAAACCAGATCATTTCCAAACAACCTTCCAATCCTCACCTTTTCTCTCCAAGTTCCAGAGATTCTAAGCACTAACTCAGAATTTTGCAGTAGGACTTAAAAGATAGAATTTCCAGGCTATATTACTTGTCAAAGACTGTATTCTTCAGGGGAGAAACAAAGTAAGATTTTTTTAAATGCAAAAACCCAGTCTAGAGATTATTTTAAGAACCTCCAGTCATCAATCCAAGGTAGCTCCTATTTCTGTAGGGCTGTATTAAAGTGTATGTAGTCCTTTCTTAACAACAACCCTATGAAAATGCTACTTTCTCAATCACCTCTCAAATCTACAAGCTTTTTAAAAGTCTCTCTAATAAAATGACTTTTTCCAAAAGCTATTTGGAATATTTTAAAACACAATGGGGGCAGCTAGATGGCACAATGGATAGAGCACCAGCCCTGGATTCAGGAGGACCTGAGTTCAAATCTGGCCTCAGACACTTAACACTTACTAGCTGTGTGACCCTGGGCAAGTCACTTAACCTCCATTGCCCCACAAAAAAAAAAAAACCACAATGGTAATCCCAGGCATGACAGGGAAATCAATGTATCAGGACAAGTGGAAACATGCAATTAACAGCTTGCAAAGAATTCATTCAACAAATATTCACCAATTGTTTACTGTGCTGGGACTAGGGGAGATAAAAATATAAGTTGTGTGAGTAGTGAGTACTAGAGGCTAGACTCACCAAAGCTATATCCTCCTATACCATGCCTGGTTTATCTGCCCACAGCTTTCTGCTATTTTTACAGCTTGATTGTCCCACAATTAACTAGCAGAGAGGGTGTAGTTTATTATTTGACCACCAGATGATGCTCTAACTACAGGAAAGTAATCGACTCTCCTCCCACACTATTCTTCGGAGCTGTCCCAGAGTAATTGCAAACAGGTTCAGGCAAATTCTATAGATGCCTGGAGATGGCTAAAACTGGAGCTGTGGTTATTGTCTCATGCTTCATTTTGCTGACTTCAATAGAGTACATGACATACTTTGAGCAAATGATGGCAGGAATTTCAAGAGAGAACCTGTCAGAATTTTTTTCTTATCTTTGCAGCAGGAAGAGTAAGCCAGTTTTTTCCTACCACAATACAAAAAAAAAAAAAAAAAGAGGAGATAGGGAAATCAGCTGACACTTCAACTTCACTCTCACCTGAACTGGTCAAAGAAGGAAAGAACACACACACACACACACACACACACACAGTTGAGTACAAAAATACATCTCCCTCAGGGAAATTAGAGAAGGGAGGTGAAATTAGGAGGACAGTTTAAAGAAGTGATTAGTCTTGAGGAAAACAAATTATATGAGTGTGTAAAATATTTATAGCTCTTTTTGAAGGGGCAAAGAATGAGAATCTGAGGGGAACTCATAGATTAGGGAATGATTGAACAAGCTATGGTATATAAATGTGATAGAATATTGTTGTATCAGAAAAAATGAAGGGGATGGTTTACAGAGAAACCTGGGAAGACTTATATGAAATGACGCAGAGTGAAGTTAATAGAACCAAGAAAAAAGTTTATGCAGTGATCACAATATTAAAGATAAGCCAAAAAGATTCAGGGGTTTTTTTCCACTGATTTTTAAAAATAAAATATAATTTTTTAAACAATGCTTATTCATACATAAGTTATAATTTGGGTTGATTCAATTGAGGTGTCTGGAGTTTCTGGGATTATATTATTTGAGGCAAAGGTAGAGCCACCTTTATAAAATCAGTGGAAGGAATATCTCATTTATTGTTGACCAAACAAAAAATAAATGCCTTTAGTTTTCCAGGAAGACATCTTCTCAGAAGATGTACACATTGTTATTCTCTTTGCTAGGTAATTAAGAGCCTAATATTGAAATAGAAGTATAGTGCTCAATAAAACCAAGGACACAAACTCCTGTGGTGAGTAGTATCCATTCAACAAAAAGTACTGGAATAAATGAAAAGTAACCTGCTAGAAAACAGATTTAGACAAGTATCTTACATGATATGTAAAACACACCATAAGCTCCAAATAGAACTTTACCTTAATATAAAAGATCACATTTATGAATTTTTAAAAATAGTGGAGAGGCAAAGGAAATGGTTTTTCACAATTATTCAAGGGGAATAATTCTTAACAAAACAAGAGAGGTTATCATAAAAGATAAAATAGACAATTTTAACTTCATAAAACTGGAAAACTTTTGCACAAGCAAAATCAATGTAATTATAATTAACTTGGAAATTTTTTGCAACATTTCTCTGACAAAGGTCTACTATCTAAGATATATAGGGAATTGATTCAAAAGTTTAATATAATAAGAATCATAACCAATACATAAATGATCAAGTGATGTGAAAAGTATTCTAATGAAGAAATGCAAGCTATTATCAATTATGGGAAAAATTGCTCCAAATAATCAATAATAAGGAGAAATACAAATGATGCAAAGCTTTAAGACAACTCCTGCACTTCCCATCCATCAGCTTAATAAAAATAGTAAAAGATAAAAGTGGCCATTGGAGGTAATTTGGAAAGACAGGTACACTGTTAAAGGAGCTATGAATTAATCCAATAATTCTGGGAAATGATTTGAAGCTATACTAAAAAAATCAATAAAGTGTATACACACTTTGAGTCAGTAATATCACCATTAGGCATATCATCTAAAAAGATCAAAACTGAGGGAAAGGATCCACATGTATAAAAATATTCATACCAGCACAGAAACAAAGTAGGTCCCCACCAGTTGAGGAGTGGCTGAACAAATACATGAATATAATGGAACATTATTAAAACATAAGAAATGATGAAAGAAATTAATTTAGAAAAACTTGAGAAGACTTACTTTAATTGATACAGTATAAAATTAACGCACTTATGCTAATAGTTTTCCTAATATTGAACCAGTCATGCATTAAGTCTCACCTGGTCACAGTGTATGATCCTTGTGGTATATTGCTGTCATCACCTTCATAGTATTTTATTTAAAATCTTTGCATTGATATTCATTGGGAAAATTGGTCTATAGTTTTCTTTCTGTTTTCACTCTCCCTCATTTAGGTATTAGCACCATATTTGTGTCATAAAGAAATTTGGTAGGATTCCTTCTTTGTCTATTTTTCCAAATACTTTATATAATAGAGGGAAATTATTCTTTAAATGTTTGGTAGAATTCACTTGTGAATCCATTTGGCCCTGGGGATTTTTTCTTAGGAAGTTCATTGATGACTTGTTCAATTTATTTTTCTAAGATAGGAGTTATTTAAGTATACTATTTCCTCTTCTGTTTATCTGGGCAATTTACATTTTTGTAAATATTCATCTATTTCATTTAGACTGTCAAATTTATTGGCACTTGATTGGGGAAAATAACTCCTAATAATTACTTTAATTTCCTCTTCATTGATGGTGAATTCACCCTTTTCATTTTTTTGATAATTTGGTTTTCTTCTTTCATTTTTTTAACCAAATTAACCAATGGTTTATTTGTTTTAGTGGGTTTTTTTTTTAATAAAACCAGCTTACAATGACCTTTCTGACACCCCCCTTGCAGAATTCAGTCCACATCCTATAAACGGATGGTTCCTCTTTTATGATAGATGACATACATTCCACTGGAATTGCCATGATTTCTGACCATGACCCTATTTGGGCAGCCTCTCTACCATCTAAGCTCAGGGCCCAAGCTGCCAAAATGGTTGTGCTTACACAAGTGCAATCATCTACACTGACCCTTGTTATACCTTTGGAGTTTGTCATGCCATTAGGATGCTATGGTTGCAGAGGGGCTTCTTGACTTCTTCTGGTAAGATCATTGGGAACACACAATACATCAGTGAACATCTATCTATCCTACAGCTTCCTATTGCTTTTGCTATGGTCCATTGTCCTACATACACAATGGAATTGATCCTGTTTCAGTTCAATTCATTTTAATTCAGTTCAAAGAGAACAATTGTTCTTTTGCTACTGCAAAACTTGCTGCCTTTGAGGGCCCCAGGCATCTTTGTTTCTGATAATGTTGACCTCTCTCTTATAATGACTTTGAAATTGCAACAGAGAAACAGTGGTTTTGTGCCAACCAGGTACATGAGGTCTGGATGACTGTGAGAACCAAATCACTCTTCTCTTGGAGTTTCTATGACCAGTTATGTCTATCTGTCCATAGGGTTAGAAGAGTGTGGGTCACTCTAGACCTTACTTCTGTTGCCATGCATATTTGTCCCACTTGTCCCACTTGTCCCACTTGTCCCACTTTTCAGGCCTTTAATCAACATCCCTGCCATCACTTTTGGTGGCTACCCCCCAGATTATATTTCTTTCAAGCATTTACAAATTGATTTCATATGCAAGCCTAAGTCTGGCCACTATGAAGTCTGCCTTGTTGTCCTTGATCAGCTCATTCATTGGGTCAAGTCATTTCCTAGTTCTAAGACCACAGTGAATTTTGTGGCTAAAACTATTCTCAAAGAGATTGTCCCCTGGTTTGACCCACTAGCTTGTGTTGATGCTGACAGAGAGCCTCTTTTCTTTTTTTTTTTTTTTTTTGCGGGGCAATGGGGGTTAAGTGACTTGCCCAGGGTCACACAGCTAGTAAGTGTCAAGTGTCTGAGGCCGGATTTGAACTCAGGTACTCCTGAATCCAGGGCCAGTGCTTTATCCAATGCACCACCCAGCTGCCCTGAGCCTCTTTTCACTAACATGATTCTCTCCCAAATTTATTCTTGTCTTTGGGTAACTCCTAGGTTTCATACCCCTTATCACCACCAGATTTCTAGTCAAGTTGAACACATGAACAAAGAACTTAAGAACATGATCAGCAAACTGCTCTGAGATCCACCTTAAATGGCCTGAAGTACTTCCCTTTGCTTTATTTCATCTGTGAATCAGATCAAGATTGGAATTACATCTTTCTTCTTTTGAAATGCTTTTTGGCTATTTTCCTATGAAGACAAAAATCTTTCTCCCCAACTTATATGCCATTACTGGGAAGAGATACTTCTATTGCTTCTTATAATACAGGAACTTCAAAACAGACTGAGGGAATTTCATGATGCATGTGCTGCCATACCAACTGGGCCTTCGGACTTTTCACTACCTGATTTTCACCCTGGAAAAAAGGTCTATATCAAAAATTTTCCAGCAGACCAGTAGAACTCAGCCTGCCAGGGAAGGCCCATTCCAAGTATTTCTGACCATCCTAACTGCAATTAAGATAATAAAAAAATACTCTTGTATATACTATGCCCACATAAAACCTTTTCGTTACCATTTCACATGAAAGCAATGTATCTGAAATATTTTTGTTTTGTTTTTTTCTTAATACCATCAGCCGGTGTTTCTCCTTCCCCAGTTAATCTAGGAAATGACAAATTGTCAACTATGCTTTATGCCTCACAATCATACTCATCATGTGTTTTAAATCTTGCTCATTTTCCTTGTTATTGCTTAATTCTGAAGTTATTATAGGTTGCTCTTTTCAAATTCTACTCCTCTCAGAAGGATTGGAAAAGACAATGCTATTAGTAAATTTTATGGTGATATAAGGCATGTTTTGTATCATCTTAGAGTAACTGGGCCCCATCGATGCTGGGCTTGTCATCACATCCACCAAAGTGATCTCAATTGATGGGTAACACTCCCTATTATGGCTTCGTAGGAAGGGGTATGATCAATCAATTTTGGTGTTCTTATATTAACCAACCAATATCAATCAATCCAACAGGTTATAGTAGAAATGCAATTGCCTAAACCAAGTGACCCCAGTGGAATCCTTTCTCCTGGTTCTTTTTGTTGAGGGGTAATGTCATTTTAGCCACCATAAGTAAAGAGGTTCCCTTTGCTTCATGCATCATATTATTCTTAGACTAAAATGATTTGAAATATTCCCTCCCAGTCATCTTTTACTGGTATATAATGTTGATAAAGAGCATATAAAAAAACCTCATAAATTTGGCTTGTAGATAGTGATCGATGGCAGGCAGGGGAGCCTAGCTGTTCCCAAGGATCAAAGGGAGTAATTGTGAGAACCAAACTGACTCCATATTGGGAACAACCTCTATTTTGAAACATTCCTGCAAATCACCTGATTTGGAGGAATTCCACTTGTTTGCTCATCCCCTCTCAACTCAGAAACTCCCTAATAATCTTTCCTCCAATAAGAAATCAGATCACCAAAGCCTATATCTGGTTCTGTTTCCTGTTTTTTGTTTTCTTATACTGTATAAAATCTGTGCAAAATCTGTATTCAGGGTCTTCATGCCTGCTGCTTTGTGTCTTTGACCTAATTAATTATGCTTATCTTGCTAATAAAATGCTTAATTTGTAATCTGTCTCCTCTGTTATTATAAATCCTCGCATGACAGTTTCTTTGTATCCCCAGTGCTTAGTAAAGTGCATATAATAGGCATTTAATAAATGTTTATTTACTGATGGACAACCTATATAATGATTTTTCAAAACAATACCTCCAATCCATAAAAATCAAGGTTAAAAATGGATAAAGCTCAAAATTACTCCAGCTCAAATTTGTCCAAGTTCTAGTGTTGTTGTGGATGACAAAAAAAGCAGCAAGCAGTTATAACCACAATTTATCCAAAGTAATTAGCCAGATTTGTCAACATTTCTCTGTTTTTAAACCATCCTTGGCAGGGGGGGGGGGCGGGGGGGCGGCGGGGGGGGGGGGCGGGAATGGAGTCACTCCCCTCACAAAAGTCCATTCGAACCACAAGGCCATCTGGATTCATTTTTTCACCTATAAAGAAAACTAATGGATTTTTTTAATGGTCAAGATTATGTTAGATTTGTTCTGCAGCCTCTATAATTAAAGGTTTCACTCTACTTGGTTTCTATTCTTTAAGTTGCCTTTGAATTCTTTTATGTCGTATTTGAGTTACTTTTTAATGATTCTTTTGTGAAACTAGTTTCAACTCCATGGTTCATAATGGTCTCTGTTCCATCACCTCCAGGACCTTCAGGAAAAGCATTTCCACCTAGAAGTGTCCAACATTACTCTCTGTCCATTTGTCCATCTTCCTCTGCACCTTTAGGCAGAGACATTCTCAATCTCTTAAATCTTATAGATGTTGAAGAATATCTACAAGTAAAACCAACCCAACAGATGGAGTTCATGACACTCAAAGCCTTGGTCACTAAGGAGCTAATCGTGGCAGGAAGGACCAAGGAAGTCAGCTCGAGCATAGCTGCTTCCAGACAAGTTGGGGAAGTCACAATGTGCTGGGGCTGAGGCTGGGGCTGGAGGGCAAGCAGTCACTCATAGGCTTGATGTTCATTTTAAATTCTGCTAAGGACAAGGAGCATAGCTGTGAATCTGCTATTTCCTTGAGGAAGTTCTGATACCATTTAGGCTAGGTTTGAAAGGCTTAGTGGAGATGGGGCTGGCTCTCCTTATACAACTCTGACCATGAAAGAGAGAGGTTGAACTGGGAGGGGGTGAGGGAAGATTGTGGAGGGAGGGGAGGGGAAGAATACACTGACTGTACCAAGCAGCCTGTTCTAATGGAAGGTAAATAATGTGGGAAATGGGATTTTTCTATTGTAAATAAATGAACTCTTTTTGGCTAAAGGGAAAAAAAGGTCTAGCCTTTTCTAACCACAGGTCTATCAACAATCCTTTCCTATTCAGTAAAACTTCAATAGATCCCTTTTACCTCCAGAGTCAAAGATAAAATCCTTTGTTTGACAGGTAAACCTCCCTTTCCCACTTTATTCCCCTCCCCGTACTCTACAATCCAGTGATTCTGGCCTATTTGCTATTCATCACACATCACACTCTGTCTCTCTTCTCTTTACCTTTGTACCGAATGTCCCCCATGCCAGAATGCTCTCTATCTCACCTCTGATTCTTAGGATCCCTTCAAGACTCAATTCTTGCTCATCCGGGAAGTAGCTTAAGCCTTCCCCTCTAAGTTCCTTTCCATCTATTCTGCATGTAACTTGTTCATATCTATTTGTTTACCTGCCTGTCTCCCCCATTAGAGTGTAAGTACTTAACAAATGGCTAGTTCACAGACTGATTAGCTAATTAAATTGTACAAAGAAAAATTCATTAGGTTTTCACCCTAATGAATCAGGCAAGGTCAGGAAAATTAGGGGAGGAAATTATATATAAAAAGTATAATATATAGGTATATATTATACTGTATACAAAATTATATATAATTTATTATATAATATATAATATAATAAAAATTATATATAAAAATTACTATAACATACAAGGCATGCATGGCCAAGGCTCCGAGTTCCAGCCTCAGGTTACTTTTAAATATGAATTGTCCTAATAAGAGAAGACAAATCCTGATAGGTTCACATTTCTAGAGGGGGGTGGGCTAGTGTTATATCAGAGTTAAATTTACAATCTAGTAGCATGTTTATTCCTTTTTTTTAAATTAGTGTTTTATTTCCCCCAATTGCATGTAAAAACAATCTTCAACATTTGTCTTTAAAATGGAGTTCTAAATTCTCTCCCTTTCTCCCCACTCCCTCATTGAGACAGCAAGAAATTTGATATAGGTTATACATGGGTAGTCATGCAAAACAGATTTCCACATTAGTCATATAAAAGAAAACATCAACCAAAATAAAAACCCGAGAAAAATAAATTTTTAAAAGTATACTTTGATCTGTATTCCATCAATTCTTTCTCTGGGAATTAATAGCATTTTTCATCATATGGACTTTAGAATTGTCTTGGATTATTGTACTGCTAAGAATAGCTAAGTCATTCACAGCTGATCATCTTGCAATATTGCTGTTACTGTGTGCCTTTTCCCTGTTCTGCTCATTTCACTCTGCATCAGTTCATGTAAGTACAGGTTTTTCTAGAGCATCTAGTTTATCATTTATGAGAGGACAATAGTATTCCATCACAATCATATACCACAACTTGTTCAAGCACCCCCTTAATTTGTGATGCCTATTTCTAAAGGGAATCAAAGAAAATGTAGCTGCATTTTCTTAAGCTAGGCCTGACAGGTACTGCAGTCTCTCCTTATGAGAGGGCTGTTATGCATCCTTGTAAAAAGGGGATAGGAAATCAATGAGTTCACTTGAATTTACTTAGCATTAGTGGCTAAATTCTACAATAATTCAATACTGCAGTTACTGAGTCCAAGTTTGTGTCAATTATTCCTTTTAAGGCATATTGATTGATATTAACATAATCATGAGAAGCATTGTGTTGGAGATTTTAAAGTTCAATTGTACTCTATTAGTTCAATGTTTTATGGTTATACAAATAAATGCTCTGAAAGAAACTGAGGAGTAGCCAGATAAATAGAAGAGCCAGATAAATAGGAGACAATATAACAAAAGACAAGGGGAAAATGGAATAAAAAGGCTTTAATCAGATCCAGAGTAATATATTCATTTCTAGGTGACCTTTCAGGAAGGATACTGATAAGCTGAAGAACATATGAAGGGGTTGGCAACCAGGATGGTGAAAGGCCTTGGACCATGCCTTCAGAGAACTGATTGAAAGAACTTAGAACATTTCAGCCTGAAGAGAAAATAAGGGATATGTATGTGATAGCTGTCTTCAAGCATTGGAAGGGTTATCATGAGGAAGAAATATTAGATTTGTCTTCATTTGCCCCAGAGGGTAGAACCAAGAACTATGGGTAGAAGCGGCAAATAGACAAATTTAGGTTTGATGTCCAAAAAAAAAATCTTCTTCGCAATTAGAATTAAACAAAAGTGTAATTGATGCCTCCTTATGGGTGACCATTTGTCAGGTATATTGTAGTGTAGGTTACTGTTTGGTTATTAGTTGGACTAGATGGCTACTGAGCAGAGCCATAACCAGGGTGGAGTAAATATGACCCCATTCTTGGGGTAGTTCCTTCTGTGCCCACATCTCAATTCCACAGTGCAATTGTGGGGTACAACACTCCTGCTGAGCTCACCATTCCCTAACTGGCCCCAGATGCTAAAATTGCTTGTTATAACTCAGCTGCAAAGGTCACTTTCAACTCTAAAATTGATTAATTCAACAAACATTCATGAACGGTTTATGTGCAAGGCACTATACTTGGCACTGGAGGCACAAAGATTTAAAAAATAAACCACAGATGTAATGTCCAACTAAGGACATTACATTCTGCTGAGAAGGATGTGGTCAGAACACAGCCTTTTCCCAGCAAAATCCTCTAGAAAAATGTGAATCAATCATCAATCAGAAAGCAATGATTAAGTATTTTCTAAGTATCAGTCACAATGTTAGATGCTAGGAATGCAAATGTATGACTCTCTTGGAAGGAGCCATGCTGGTGACAGACCTTTGTGTAGGAGAGGCATGGGGTGGGGGCAGATGTGGTTCAGAAATGAAAGACTTTGCAGGATAGCTACCCAGTGGTCCCAGAGGCATCAACACCTCACTGAACCTACTGCTGAGAGCTAGGGCTGGGACTGAGGCCTATGAAGTGTTTACAATGGAAGATGGGCAGATATCCATTTTCTTTCATCAAATTGAGGATGTGCAACAGGACACCATCCACCCAGAAAATCTATTCTTCAGGATTCCTGGTTTCAACATTAAAATATCCATGACATCCAGGTTAGGTCCTCTAAGATCTCTTCTCCTATAGTCTCCAAAGACTCTCAGATGGCGAACATCTCTCTGTGAATATTGTCCCGTCTCAATGCCTTGAAGCTTCCTAGAAGGTACCAGTGTCTAAGGCTATGCTTTGAAGAACAAGTATTGACTTTTATTGTGAACAAGGTGCACGAGTGTTGCGGTTAATTTCAATGCCTCACAGCTTTTTACCCAGTGGACCCAAGTATACCTGCTGATCCACTGGGGACTATTAGAACTGGCCAAGGACTTCAGCCTCATTCTGGGTGATGTAGCAATCACAGAGCTTAGCTTCAGCAGAAAATAAACAGCTACAATAGAGGCCAAGCAAGTAGCCCAGCAGGAATCCCAGCAGGCTCAGTTCATAGAAGAGAAGCAGGAGCAATAGCAGAGAATTACAGTTCTACCTCAGAGAAAACCTGAAGCTGTCAAGATGATCTGGTAAGCACTGAGGCAAGAACACAGCTATATCAAACATCATAAGATCTGAGCTGCCCAGAACATTTCCAAAACTAATTGTCAAACCTCAGAGCCCAGTTTGTCTCATCACTGAAAACCTTGTGAAGAACCTGCAGAATAAAAACTTATGCAGGAAAGTGACAATTTCATCATGGGCAAGAAATATCGAGCCCTCATCATGACCTCAAGGGAAAGCTGATCTGTTCCTCCTCAAGTTATAGTTTTGAAGGATCCATCAAAGGTGTATACCTTCCCTATCCCACGACTAGATGACTTTTTTAATACCACCACCATCACTCTCCCTGATCCCATTAAATAAATGAAAACTGACATGCATTCCTTTTCCCACTCAATCCTCCCCATATTTTGCTGGGGGCCTAGAGTACAAGAACTGTGTGATTTCTCCATGATTTCTTCTATAGCTAGTTTCTTTCCAAGGGTAGAAGAAGATAGCAAGTCTCTCAGGAATTCTCAATAAAATTTTATTACTTCTCTAGGGGGGAAAATGTAGAAATGAGACCGTCCTTGTCCATGAAGAATTTATATTCTACTAAAGGGATATAACACATTCACAGCTAATCATATATAGAAAGTAAAGTAAATTGATTTGGAGCCAATAAACTAACAACTGGGGAGATCAGGAAAGACATCCTAAAGTAGGTAGAATGGAGTTTCAAGTTGTAGAGGCAAAGAGGGAAAACATTCCAGGCATAGGTGAAAGCTTCTGCAAAGGTACAGAGTTCACTAAAAGTTTGCAGTTTCCTGCCTTATTGGACCCTGAACCTGTGAAGAACAGAGTACTCAACACTTAGAGAAAGTAGCAGCAGCTCTGCAGAGAAGACAAACTAGGACTAAATAAGGCCCAGACATTCCTTTCAGAAGTATGCAGAACTTGGTCCTAATACAGTTTGAAAAGTAAATGTGGAAAAATAAGTAAAAAGAAATGTTCCAAGGACAAAAAGCTATTATGGAAACAGAGTTACCCAAGACCCAAAACCAGAAGAAAATTATTCCAAAACATCTATGAGCAAAGCTCTAAAGAAAAACAGAGCTTGGACACAAAGTCAACTAAAATTTCTGGGGGGAAATGAAGCAAAAGATTTTAAAAAATATTTTATAAATGAAATGAAAATGCTAGCAGAAATAATTAGAGACAGTTTAGTACAAGAAGTATAAAGCCTTGGCCAAGTAACAGACATCTTAAAACTTACAATGGACCAAACAGAATGGCTAAGAATTGGAAATCAAAGGAATGCCCATCAACGGAGGAATGACTAAACAAGCTGTGGTATACAATAGTGATAGAATATTAATGTGCTATAAGAAATAACAAGCAGGATGGCTTCAGAAAGGCCTGGATAGACTTGTATGAACTGATATATAGTGAAGTGAACAGAACTAAGAGAACATTGTGCACAGGGACAGCAATATTGTTTGATGAAGAACTGTGAATGACTTAACTATTCTCAGAAATACAATTATCCAAAACAATCCCAAAGAACTCTTAATAAAACATACTATCCACTTCCAAAGAAAGAACTGATATTGATTGAACACAGACTGAAGTATGCTGTTTTTCATCTTCATTCTTTATTTTATTCAAGTTTTCTTGTGCAAAATGACTAATATGGTAATGTTTTACATAATTGCACATGTATAACCCATATCTGATTGCTTTCCACCTCAGGAAGGGGGGAGGGAAGGGAGTGAAGACGGATAAAATTTGAAACTCGAAACTATAAATAAAAACTTTTATTATTTTAAAAAGAGAGAGTAGATTCATAGAGGAATTAGAGTTAAAGAAAACAGACTCTAACCTGGGAAGGTGGATCACAGAAAAAAAAAATTCAAAAGTAAAGAAAGAAAGGACAAAAATATCTGATTAGGATCTGGGAGAAAGAAAGAGACAAAGGACAATTGAGGGGAGCATAAGATTACATCAAGCATAGAGTACTGATACCAAGGTCATTCTTCTCTAACCACCTACTTCTTTGTAAATGAATCATGGATCAAAGTGAGGGGGGAAAAAGAGAATAGGATGGAGAAAAAACATAAAAATAATGATCATAACTATGAATTTGAATGGGATGAACTAACATAAAAGGAAAGGAGAAGGCAGAATTGATTAGAAAGCAGGAACCAAAAATTTGTTGTTTACAATACTCACTTGAAACAGATTTAGGAAGTTAAAATAAAGCACGAGAGCAAAATTCGTTATGCTTCAAGTAAACTAAAAAATCAGGAGTAGCAATCATGATCTTATACAAAGCAATAACAAAGGTGGGCAGCTAGGTGGCACAGTGAATAAAGCACTGGCCCTGGATTCAGGAGGACCTGAGTTCAAATCCGGCCTCAGACACTTGATACTTACTAGCTGTGCAACACTGGGCAAGTCACTTAACCCCAATTGCCTC
Organism: Dromiciops gliroides; assembly: GCF_019393635.1. Classification (NCBI taxonomy): domain Eukaryota; kingdom Metazoa; phylum Chordata; class Mammalia; order Microbiotheria; family Microbiotheriidae; genus Dromiciops; species Dromiciops gliroides. The sequence continues at coordinate 622,072,710 of NC_057862.1, read as the reverse complement.
ACACACACACACACAAATTAATTACAGAGTAAAAAGAATTAGAGGGTCAATGTACAAAAATATAGCAGCTCTCATTGGGGCAGCTAGGTGGCTCAGTGGATAGAACACTGCCCTGGATTCAAGAGGACCTGAGTTCAAATCTGGAAATCCGGCCTCAGACACTTGCCACTTACTAGCTGTGTGACCCTGGGCAAGTCACTTAACCCTCATTGCCCTGCAAAAAAAAAAACAAAACAAAAACAAAACAAAACAAAAAATATAGCAGCTTTCATTGTGGTGGCAAAGAAATGGAAATTGAGGGAATGCCCATCAATTGGGGAATGGCTGAACAAGTTGTGGTATATGAATATAATAGAATACTATTGTGCTATAAGAAATGATGAACAGGCAGGTTTCAGAAAAACCTGGAAAGACTTAAGTGGACCGATACTGACTGAAGTGAGCAGAACCGGGAGAATATTGTACATAGTAATAGCAACATTGTGTGATGATCAACTGTGATAGACTTGGTTCTTCTCAGAAGTGCAATGATCCAAGACAATTCCAAAGAACTTATGATAGAAAATGTTTTCCACATCCGGAAAAAAGAACTGTGGATTCTGAATGTAGATTGAAACATATTGTTTCTACTTTTTGTGTGTGTGTTTTGAGGTTTTGAGGTTTTTCCCTTTTGTTCTGATTCTTCTTTCACAATACGACTAATGCAGAAATATGTTTAATGTGATTGTACATATATAACCTATATCAGATTGCTTGTTGTCTTGGGGAGGGAAGAGAGGGAGGGAGAAAAATGTGGAACTAAAAATCTTATGAAAACAAATGTTGAAAACTAAGTTTACATGTAATTGGAAAATAATAAAATACTTTTATGATAAAAAAGAATTGGGGGGAAGCTAGGTGGCATAGTGGATAGAGCACTGGCCTTGGATTCAGGAGTACCTGAGTTCAAATCTGGCCTCAGACACTTGACACTTACTAGCTGTGTGACTTGGGCAAGTCACTTAACCCCCATTGCCCCGCAAAAAAAAAAAAAAGAATTGGTGGTTCAAAAATGTATATAAATAACAGATAATTTCATTTAAGATAATTACTATGATGAGACAAAATACCAAAATCTGTGGAAAGATGCCAAAATATGGGGAAAATTTATATCCTAAACACTTTCACCATGTGGGGACCAATTTTTAATTGGGGAGTGTTAGCTAAGTGGCTCACCACAATATTGGGGCAAGGAAGGAGACCGGCAGCCTCCCTCAAAACAGAACAAAATTTATTTTAACAAGAACGAACTTAAAAAAAACACACACACAAACAAGGATCAGTAGGATCAAGGGAAAGGAAATAAAATGGGGAAAGGGAAATTATACAACCTGAAAAAATACCACTGACCAGGAATCAGCTGAGAATACACAGCAGAGCTCCTGTCACCTTCCAGCTTCCAGCTAGAATGGCAACTTCTCCTCGTTCCCCAAAACCCCACACAGCCCCCAACCAATTGTCTGGCCACTCTGACAGTCACGTGACTGCCCTCACGAGGCTTCCAATCATTATAATTTTGCCAGGCCCATGTAGGCGTTGTCAAGTGGTGATGACGTGAGGTGCCAGTGCCATGGCAATGGCTACAACTAGTGGGTGTAGCACCATGCAGTTTGCGGAGCCCCAGGCCAGTTTGCACCAAGACATAAAAACCTCAAATAACAATTAATTCTTTACAACCAACAAAAAAGAAAGGGAAAAAATATCAATGAACTAATAAAACCTATAAAACTAATCAATTTTAAAACCCTGTTAAACACCAAAATATAAATTCTGAAAATCAAAGAAATGAACAAACCTAAAAGCAATAAATAAATAAATTCAGCTAGGTACTGTTTTGGGGGAAAATATAAAATGCATGAAGAATTAGCTAATCTGATTTTTAAAAAGAAAGAGAAAACCAAATTAACAGTAAAAAAAAAAATTCACAACAAATGAAGGAAAAATAAAGGAATTATTTATAAATTATTTCATGAAATTATATGTCAAAACTACTGAGTTAAATGAAAAGGATGACTACAAAAATATTAAAAACCTAGATTAACAGCAAGAAATGGAGAATGTAAATAACCCAATCTCAGAAAAAGAAATTTAATGAGTCATAAATAATGATAATGATGATGATGGTGGCGGCGGCGGTGGTGGTGGTGATGGTGATGGTGACTAACCTACTGGGACTAGGTGGATTTATAAGCAAATTCTATTTAACATTCAAAGAATAATTAATTCCAAAATTTCATAAATTGTTAGAAAAAATAGGAAAATGAGGGATTCTACTAAAGTCCTTCAATCATATAAATATAGTCTTAAGAGCTAAACCAGGGAGAATCAAAACAGAGAAAGAAAACTACAGACCAATATTCTTCATGAATATTAATGTAAAAATTCTAAATATAATATTAGGAAAGAGTCTTCATCAACCTATTACAAAGATTATACACTGTCACAGGTTGGATTTATGTGAGGAAAAGAAGGTTGGTTCAATATTAGGAAAAGTATAAAAATAATTAACCACATTATTAACAAGAACAAAAAAAAGTTATGTGAATATATCAATAGTGGCAAAAATCTAAGATTTTTTCTGTTGAAAAAAAAGACACTAGAAATAAATGGACCATTCTTTAACATAAGTAGCATCCATCTAAACTAAAAGCCAGCATTTTATACCATGAATATTAATTAGGGGTCTTTCCAGTAAGATCAGAGATAGAGCAGGGATGTCCCTAATCACCACTGCCATTTTATATAGTGCTTAAAATGATAGCTATTTTAAGAAGATATGAAAAAAAAATTTAGGAAATAAGCATATACAAAAAACAAACAAAAATACTGCTTTTTGCAGATTATATGAAGCTTAGAGAACCCTAGTCAACTAAAAATTAATTTAAACAATAACGTCAGCAAAGTTACAAGGTGTAAAACAATCCACATAAATATTCAACATGTGTATATATTACCAACAAAACCCAGCAGAAAGAGATAGAAAGAGAAATTCCATTTAAAATAACTATAGAATTTTACAAAATATTTTGGAGTCTACCTGCCAGAGTTTACAGAAATACAGACCTAAATAGTTAGAGAAATATTGATTGTTCATGGGTAGGGTGAGTCAATAAAAGAAAAGTAATAATACTACCTAAAATAATTTATCCAGTGACATTTCAGTCAAACAAAGGATTACTTTTTTAGAGCTAGAAAAAAAATCCTCTGGAATAATAAAGGTGCAATGATCTCAAGAAACATTAATTTTAAGAGTGGGAAGAAAGAGAAAGTCTAGCTGTACCAGGTCTCAAGCTATATTACAAAGCAATAATCATTAAAAATGATTTAGTACTGGTTAAGAAATATGAGAGGTTAATCAGTGGAACAGATCAGGAACAGAGTTTACCACAGCAAACAAACATGGTAGCCTATTATTCAATAAACCCAAAGACCAAAGCTGCTGGTGTGAGAAGTCACAATATTTGACAAAAAACATCTGGGGAAAATGGAACACAGTCAAGCAGAAACTCTGTGTGTGTGTGTGTGTGTGTGTGTGTGTGTGTGTGTGTGTGTGTGTGTGTATATCTCACACATATGCCAATATAATTTCTAAATGGGTACGTGATCATAAACTAATTAAAAGAGCAAGGAAGAAATTACCTTTCAGATCTGTGGATAAAGAGTTTAGAACCAAACTGGATAACAGAAGATAAAACGGACTATATACATACATACATATATGTTACACACATATATATGTGTGTGCATGTGTGTACATATATAAATATAAATAACATATGTATACATATATTTGTACACAGAACATCATTGCAGCTAAAATTAGATAAATGGATAACTGGAGGGGGGGGTGAAATCCTACAGCAAATTTCTTTGACAAAAGTTTCATTTCCAAAACATATAAGGGATTAATTTATATTTATAACTAGTACCATTCCCCTAAGAATATGAATAGGCAGTTTTCAAAGAAAGAAATACAAGCTATAATTAGCATCCAAGCTATCAATGAAAAAAAAATGCTCCAAATCACTAAATGGAAAAATGCAAATTAAAGCAACTCTGAGTTTTTACCTTATAACCACCAGGTTTGGCAAAGTTGATAGGAAAAGTGCCTAATGTTGGAGAACTTCAAAAAATGGGCACAAGATTATACTGTTGGTGAAGCTATGAAGTCTGCCAGCCATTCTGGAAAACAGTTGGAACTATCCCCTTAAATTTACTAACCTGTGCATACCCTTTGCCCCAGAAATACCATTAGGCTATAATTCAAAGAAATCAAATACAAAGGGAAAAGACCCATATGTACAATTATATTTATAGCAGCTTCTTTTTTTGTGGCAAAACACTAGAAACTATGGGGCAGCTAGGTGGCACAGTGAATAGAGCACATGCCCTGGAGTCAGGAGTACCTGAGTTCAAATCCGGCCTCAGACACTTAACACTTACTAGCTGTGTGACCCTGGGCAAGTCACTTAACCCCAATTGCCTCACTAAAAAAAAAAAAAAACACACACACACACTAGAAACTAAAAAGATGCCCTCCAATTGGGAAATGGCAGAACAAATTTTAGTATGTTGTATGAAATAATGAAAGGGATAGTTTTAGAGAAAACTAGGAAGAACTGTATGTACTGAAGAATAAAGAAGCAGAACCAAGTGAGTAATTTATATTAAAACATTGTAAAGACAACTTTGAAAGACTCAAAAACTCTGATCAACATAGTGATTAACTATTATTCCTGAGGAGTGATGATGAAGTATACTACCCACCTCTTGACAGAGGGTAGATAGATTCAGAGTACAGCATAATATATATCTTTTTGGACACAATAAACGTGGGATTTTGTTTTGCTTGACTGCATATTTATTATGAGCCTTTTTCCTTTTAATGGGAGAGCAAGGTAGGAGGAATTGAAAATGCATTGGCAAAGAACAAAATTAATTTTAAAAGAAATGTATGCAATTTGAACATAAAATATCAATAAAACTTTAAAAAAAATAAAGAAAGAAAATGGTGATCCACTGAAACTTCTTGAGTAGGGGGAATGATATGACCAAACCTATGTTATAGGACTATCAATTTGGGAACTGTGTAGAGAATGGTAAAGAATGAGAACACTTTCAATTGAAGTTATCATCTAAAATTTCATGGTGGAGTTGGTGGCTGAACTGAGATTTGAAGGATGAAGAGAATTCTAAAGGGCAGAGATAATGAGAGTGTACATCCACATACTGGTGGTAGGCTGTGTAAATGCTGGAAGGTGGTAAGACAGTATGTTGAATTTAGCTATTAGGTCTCAACATGGACTGTAGGTAGAGGAATAATATGTCATAGAAACACATTTTTAAAGCTAGAGGGGATCCCAGAGGTCATTAGGTCCATATCTTAATTTTACATAGGACATCTCTGAGGAACAAAGAAATTAAGCTAAAGTCACATAGGTTAGAGTAAGAATTGAACTAAGGTCCAATGAATCTTCATCTGTATCTTACTGATTCCCAATGAGTCTGCAGCCAGATTGTACAGGGTTTTAAATTTTATTGATATAAACCAATAAAGGTTTTTGAGTATAAGAGAAATATGGTCAGAAATGTTTATGAGTTTGATTATTTTGGCAGTTGAGTAAATGATGGATTAAAGAGGGAAGATGCTGGACAGAGGGAAATCAGCTAGGGTGGTACTGCTGAGAGAAATGATTATTTCATATATTAATAATTAATTATTGAATTAGGACCAAGGTTTTCCCCCTTTTCTAATTCCTCATCCAGAAATCAACCAGTGTGGGAAATCTTGGGCAAAGACTTACCCCTCCTAAGATCTAATCAAAGACAATAAGGAAATTCTAAGTTTAGGGAAATGGGTGGATTCCTACTCATGAAGTTTATTTAGATAGGTCTGGAAAAATATGGATTTTCCATTTTGTTAGATAGGTGACATGGAAATGGATGTCTCTTTGATCAAGATTTGGGCACTCAGTGTCATTTACCTCAAGCGCCTCATTAGAATAAGCCTACCTCTCATAATATTCATTCTCTTTTTGTTAACCAATCAGTGTTGAGTGCCACCCTCAGGAACACCCACTCTTCAAAGGGCATATACACTGTGAGCCCACCTCCAGGATTCATCTTTGGCATTCAAGAGTGTCACTGACCCTTTTATTAACAAAAAGTTAGCATTATTAATACAATTATATATTGCCCAGAAACTATGTCTCGAACTTTTAAGATGTCACACTGAATTAATGCAGGGTATGTATAATGAGAATCTGAACTAGAGTAGTGTAAATTTGAGTGGAGAGAAGATGACAAATGTGAGAGAAGTTATTAAGGTAGAACTGGCAGAATTAAGTCGTGGATTGGATGAAAGGGAAGAGGAGAAGGATACTGAAATGGAAGGCTCAGATGACTTTAGGGTTTCTAATCTTAATTATTGGGAGGATAAGTAGAGATGGAAACTTGGAGGAGGAGGAAAATGATGTTCAGTTTGAAACATGTTGAGTTTGAGATACTTGGGACATGTTATCTATCCATTAGGCACTGGACATGCCCGACAATTCACAGTGGAGACAGAGACAGAGACAGAGAAAGAGAGAGACAGAGACAGAGAGATAGAGACAGAAAGAAAACTCATTTGGAGCAGATGGCATCACCAAAGTAGAGAAAGAAGAAGAAAGTATTGGAAATATTCATGCTTAGAGGCCAAAAGGATCAAGAACTAGTGACAGAGATTGAGAATGAGCCAGAACAACCAGAAGAGTATCGCAAAAATTAAGAGAGTGAGAAAACGTCCAGTAAGAGGTCAACGGTATCAAACAAAAGCTGCATAGAGATCCAGGACGAGGAGGAGTTAGTTGGTGGTTACGCTCTGAGCCTTTCTCAGTCCGTCAAATTAAGAGGCCATCTATGATGTTGGGGTGAGCTGATTCAATACAATGCAGAGGTCAGAAGCTAGAAGGCAAAAGTTTGGCAAAGGAATGGAGAATAAACCTGGGGGGATGGGAGAGAGGGGACTGCAATGAAAGAACATAACTCTTTCTAAAGGAAGGAAAGGAGACAGGCTGGAATAGTTATCCAGCAGCAAGAAAACCGACTTCATCTGCTGAGGTTGAACAAACCCGCAGCCGGCGCCCAGTTATTCCTTGACTGGTGGAACACGTGATGTAGAAGTAGCCGCTGAACTACATTCCCCAGAATCCTTCGAGCCGCGACCCATTTCTTTTCACGGGACTCCATCGCCCCAAGCCCGGTACTTAAACGGTGTCGCTGGTCCCCGTGGCCCTTGAATCCCGCAGTACCCGTGGGAATCTTGGCGGAGCCGGGTAGCCCGCTCAGGGCCGCGTGGGAGTGGGCTCTCCTCGGTCCTTTGTTCTCTCTCCCGACGCAGTCACCAGCCAGGAGTATGGGTGAGCGAGCGCCCGGACTCGCTGCTCGGCTGGAGGGCGGCGGCCCCGGCTGCCAGAAGCAGAGGAGACCGGGGAGGGAAGGGGCCCGGCGAGTGTGTATGAGCGTGCCCTACAGGGCCTGGGGACGAGCGCTTGTGTGTAACACCAGCGTGCCTTAAGGGTGTAGAGAGTGTCTGTGACTGAACGTGCCCCGCAGGGCCTGGGGGGGGGGGGGAGGGTGTGTGTCAGGGTGTGTGTACGCGCGCGCGCGCGTGTGAACTGCGAGCTCCGCGGGGTCTGGGAAAGAGTGGGTGTGTGTAATACCAATTGTGGAGATCGAGTGTGTGTGTATGTGTGCATGAGCGTGCCCCGAGGGTCCTGTGTCTGAGCAGTATGTTCTGTAAGGCCTGTGGGCGCGCGAGTGCCCTTGGGGGAGGGGGTGGGAGCTGTGTCTTTGTGGTCGTGTGTCTGTGTATGAGCCTGCCCTGCAGAGCCCTGGGGAGAGGTAAAAGGCGGGGGGGTGGGGTGGGGTGGGGCAGCTTTGTAGTGGTGTCTTAGTGTGTCTGCAGAGTCTGGGGGAGAGGTAAAGGGCGGGAGGCAAAGAAGAGGCAGGGACACTGTGTATGTATGTGAGGGCCATCTGCCCTGCAGGGCTTGGGATAGTGTTGCATGTAGGGCGTGCGTGTCCCTAGGAGTGAGAGGGGAGAGAGATCCCACGGTGGTCCGTCCATCCAAATATGAAAGGGACCTCAGAGGCCCCAAAACCCTCTCCTAGGAAATTAAGGACCGGACCATAGATGTTAAGTGACTTGCCCACTGCCACTTGGGAGATTAAGAGGTGAGATTTGAGATACTTACTGTCTTCCTGACTTGAAGGCATGTTGGTTGCCTGAGCTTGTGCCCAAAGATATACTATTCTTCTGATTGGGGTGAAGACTCAGTCTCAGATAGATATAACTGAAGAGGGACAGCTGATGAGCGGAGTATAAATGCTGGTTCCCCAGCAAGTCATTTAACCTGTATCTATTAAAATTGGGATAATAATAGCAACTCCCTCCCTGAGAGGTTATAAGGATAAAATGAGATCATGTTTGTAAAGCACTTTGCAAATCATAAAGCACCATATTCTGTGTATATGTAATTATGTATATAGTATATACAAAATAATGGTTGTTATTATGTCTTCTGTTTTCCCACTGAATCAGATTCCCTTTGAGGACTTTTATTTATACTGTTTGACTACAGCATAATATAAGATCATAGATTTAGAGCTACAAGGGACCTTAGAGGTCATCTAGTTGAATCCCCTCTTTATACATATGAGGAAACTGATGCCCACAAAATTTAATTGACCTACTGTGTGCCAGAAACAAAGATAAAACTTAGCTCCTCCTCTTGTATTCTCTTCGAAGGAAACAACATGTGCATATATGAATATATGCAGAATAAATATAAAATAATTTAGAGAGGTAGGGCACTAGCAGCTGGTGGGGGGGATCTGGAAAGAATTTATGAAGTAGTGTATGATCTGAGTTTGAGAAAAGTGAGAAAATCTGTGAGATGGAGGTAAGGAGAGAGTAGTGCATCACAGGCATGAGGGACATCTCAGAAGAGAGATGATAGGGCTAGCAGATGCTTTTGAGGGTAGGCAGAGAGGTTGAGAAGATTGGTTTGGCTAAACCATGGAGTACAGGAACAGGAGGAATGGATCTGGAGAGGTAGGTTAAGACTAGGCTGTAAAGAGCTTTTAAAACTAAATAGTATGGGGCAGCTAGGTGGTGCATCAGATAAAGCACCGGCCCTGGATTCAGGAGGACCTGAGTTCAAATGCGGCCTCAGACACTTGACACTTACTACCTGGGCAAATCATTGCCCCACACACACACACACACACACACACATACAAAATAGTATTTTTTTTATCCTAAGGGCAGTAAGGACTCCATAATAAAATGGAGTTTATTTAATAGGAAAGTGATGTGGTTAGAATTGGGCAAAAAAAAAAACCACAACACTTTGGCATGCTTTGTGGTTGATGTGGGGAGCAGCATGAGCCTGGGAGACTGACCAATGAGGAGCAAATTTCAATAATCCAGGTGAGAGAGAACAAATTCCTGAACTAAAACAGCGGTGGCTATGAGAGTCATGAGAAGAGGATAAGTGTGAGCAATGTGGACATAAAAACAACATAATGTAGTAACTGATAGGATGTGTGGGAAGAGAGTGTGGGAAGTCAACTATGACACCAGAGTTGTGAACGCAGATGATTGGAAAGGTATTGGTGCCCTCAGTAGAAATAAGGACATTTGGAAGAGGTTTGGGAGGAAAGATAATGAATTCTGTTTGGGCTATATTAAGACAGTGACTAAATGAGATGACTGAGGTGCAGAGGGCATATTCCATAACACAGAAGGGGTATGGCTATGAATTCAACCTATGTGTTATGATTCCCAGGCCAGAACTGTGGGTGACCAAAGAGTCAGGGTTTCCATATAAAGTTTGAGTTTCTTCTTTTTGATCCCAGAAGGGTCTGAGGCTGCTCCTGAATTATTACCAACCTCTCATGTAAGAAACTTGGGATAATACCCACCTAACATGTGGGAATTTATAGTGAATTTGGGTGCTGCAAATCAAGAATATTTTCCCTAAACTACTTTCTTCTCCCCCAGCTCTGCCTTCTCAAGGCTCTGTCCTTCTTTCAAGACAGCGCATAGTAGAAGAGGAGGGAATGATCTCTGGACTCCTAACAGCCAGATCCCAGGTAGGTGGGGGGGGGGAAGGGGGGCTGTTCTCTCTAGAAATGTTCTCTCAATTCTGAGTATGGATGCTTTTCCTTCTGCTTTCCTCAGTCTTTCCTACTCATCCAAATTCATTGCAGATACCTGAACCCTTATTACTTTCCATAAGAAGGCAGCATATTCTAGCAAATGAAATTGATATTAGATTGCAATAGTTGGAAGAGACATCAGAAATTGTCTAGTACATCCCCCTTATTTAGACCCTTCCAGAGGCTGGATTTGGACTAGGTTTTTCAACCTCCAGTTCTGTACTTTTCCCACCAAACCACAGAACTCAGAAAATGCCCATCATTGTCTCATTTAGTGTCCTTCCTCAGTATCCTTCTCCTCTCCGTGAAACATTCGGTTATTCATTCAAACACTATAGCAGAGCAGAAAGAGGGCTGGATTTGGAGTGAGCAAAGACTAAGACTCGAAATGTAGGTTTCATTTAACCTTTTTGGTTATGTTTTCTCATTTGTAAAATGGGGGTAACAGTATCCTTAGTGCTTAAAATACTTAGCTCGCTCCATTAGTTCAAATAATAAAACCCCCTGAACTGGTCACATTATTCATATTCACAGTGCATATTTTCATTATGCCGGAACCAATTACCACATCTTACATACGTAATTATAACTTTGAATAGTACAAATCTGTATACATGGGGCAATTTCTAGGTATTCATTATTTATACTAATGAGGCCTAGTTGTTTATCAAAAATCTGTGATTTTATCTGCATAGGTACTTTCTGATACAAAGTAAGTACTCAATAAATACTTGTTTCCTTTCTTCCATAGAAAACCAATCCTCTTTATAACTTAGTAGGTGGTTTCTGAGAGTTGTTGAGCCCTGGTATTTCCTCTCTTTCTGACCTATTTGGTGATCAAATAAGTTGATATACGTAATATTTTGTAAAATTTAAAGTGCTAACTAAATGTCTGGTCATACTATTATCTCTCAGCCCTATCTACCAGTTTCTTATTTTGAGCTAAGTATTTTAAGGGAAGCAAACCTAAGAATTCTAAGACTCACTCTCTGCCTTCAAAGAGCCTTATTGATGAGAGAAGACATAGACACACAAAAATTATCATTGAACAAAGCTAACTTATGTTGATCAATTTCCATAAAATCTTTTATATTCTTCACCTTGTTTCCACTCACAGTGCTTCTATGCTGTTTCTTAACTCAGACTCTCATCCCCTTGACTATTTCGGTAGTCCCCTGACAAGTTTTCCTGCCTTTGAATTGGAGTTTAGAAGAGGTGATCAAACTCTTGTCCACCCTCATCTTTAGCAGGAAATACTTTCTAAATGAGTGACTCTTGTGGTAAGTCAATGACCACACCAGAGAAATGAGAGTCAAGTGGCATAGTGTGTAGAATGCTAGGCCTGGAGTCAGGAAGATCAGAATTCAAAGCAAATCTTAAATACTTAAAAGTTGTGTGACCCTAGGTAAGTCAGTTCATTTCTGTCTGCCTTGGATTCCTCAACTGTAAAATGAGGATAATAATAACTACCTCCCAGCATTGTTTGAGGATCAAATGATGTTTATAAAGCAAGTAGCACAGTGCTGTCAGTGTAGGCACTTAAATGCTTGTTCTCTCCCTCACTCTCTATTTGAAGTCAGATTTGTTTGCTATTTGGGGATATGGCTAGTTGGTACTTAATCTCAAATGGATGCGAACATGGCATTGTAAGACCTCGGGTAGTTCTAATAAGGGGTGCTATCCTCCAGGACTGCAAGGATCTCTGGCTTTGGGCTGTTAAAAGAGAGCTGTCTCCACAGTAACCCATGAGCCAAATCAAGAAGTCAAAAACTATGTCCTTCACAAACCAGACTGAGGAATGTCCAAAAAAAAAAAAAACAGAGTCCCATGAAATAGAGTGAAGGACAGCTCAGTAATATTATTAATTCTTCCTAGTAAAACCTTTATACATACATGTATAGGAGCTGTTCTCAGAGAGAGACTAGCCCACTTGACTTGGGGGAGGCAGGTATTTAAGCAATAATATCACAGTCCTTGGATGGTTAAAATTCATGGCTTCATTGCTATCAAGTCCAGCATCTGATTAATTCCCTGCTTCCTGCTTTGCAACTGGGTGTTCTTCCTTTCATTTGCACAACACAGATCAATCTGATAGTTTGAACCTTGCAAATAAACAATGTGATAAGGAGATGTGAAACAAGGGTTCTCAAAAGGTCCATGAAATCCCAAAGGGCTCAGGGATGTTGAGGGCATGAGACAGGGAGATAAGGTTTTCTCTAGGAAAACCATAAACCCCCAAATAGCTTGGGAGGGAGGGGGATTCTTTGCAGATAAGGATGTCTTTAGGAAAGACCATGAATTCCCAAATGGCTCAGGGTCTGCTTCAAGACTTCTATGTCTTTATGGTCCTCAGAATTTTTACTACTTCCACATTCCATCAAGTTCAATCTCTGTCATTACAAAGGATTTCTGATATGTTAGGCCAGGTTTTCATCCAGCTCCTCTGGAAAGTAAGGGAGTTCTAACAAATCCATAAGATTTGTATTGTCATTGATCATCTCATTGGTGCAAGCCAAAGACAACCAGCCATAGACCACCACTGATTTACTTATGGTACCTCTATTAATTTATTCAGTGTTCTTCTAATGCAGCTATATATTTATACTTGCTAACAAGTATCTCTGTTTCTTAATGAGGGGGAACAGCCTTTGAACTTAGAAGCCATTTAGCAATTCTTTAACTATGTAGGGAGAGGCCTTGAGTAGCCTTTCCTTCAAGTGATTGTCTTTCAAAGGGAGGGGAAAATTATACAATTTACTGAGAAAAAGTTTGGAAATGCTTCATTTGCCCAACTGATTCAATATTTGAGTCAATTGGACAAAACAGTGTATCAGGAATGATATACTTTCAATTGCTTCTTTCAAGGAAAGGAATAATTATAATTAATTTAAAAGTCTTTTCTTTTATAGCTCTCGGCAGTGTACCTCTATCAGTAGCTCTACATCTTAGCCAAACTGCAGCACAAGCTGCTCACTGAAGCCAGATGCAGTCTGAAGAAGGGGATAGTCAGGAAAGATGCTGAGGAAGTACAGTTGATAGGACTTACAGATTGATTGAATAGAGGTAGGGGGGTTGACTACAATATTCTGAACCTTGCTGATTGGGATAATGCCTTGGATAGGAAAAGGAATATTTGGATGAGGGTGGTTTAGGAGGAAAGAATATCAATTCTGTTTTTGAATTATTTAATTTGATGGATCAGTATGACATCCAGCAGAGCTGTTCAGTCAATTGATTACAAAAGACTGGAGTTTGAAAGAGGGTTTTGGGCTGACTACGTAGATTTGAAAGAATAAAAACAGATTTTACAGATGATAAATGACTAAAAGAAAGTTGATACCCAAGGTAAATAAGGAATAGTAATAGAGCACCTTAATGTCTTTGATTACTTGAAGTCACCTGACTTAGATAAGCTATATCCTTGAGTCCCAAAAGAATTGGCAGATATGATTTCTGAGCCACCATCAATGATAGTATAATGTGTGAAGGGGAGAAATGTAAAATGTCTGGAATTGATAACTCGTATTTATATTGTGAAGAGTGTTGAATGCCAAGCTGAAGAATTTGTGGACAGCTAGGTAGAAAAGTAGGTAAGAGTGTACTGGACTTGGAGTCGGGAAGACCAAATTCATCCTCAGATATTTACTAGCTGTGTGACCCTGAGCAAGTCACTTCATTTCAGTTTTTTCATCTGTAAAATGGGGATAGTAGGACCTACCTCATAGGATCCTTGTAAGGATCATATGTATAGCACTTTACCAACCTTTGTATGTACAGCTGTACAAACCTTAAAGCTCCTAATAATGCTAGCTATTATTATTATTACTGTTATTTACTATTAATTTTATCCTTGAAACAATAGGAAAAACAATTTTTGAGCTTGGTCTGATGATAGAGGTGGTTGTGATACTTGCCTTTTCTCTCCCCTCAAGGTGCCTTGTATAGGATGATTTTTGTTTATCAAATTGTTTCATTCAAATATTAACAGTGACTGCCATGCTGAATCTAATTAGAAATTAGTATTTGGAATGTGATTACTGGTATTCATTTTGGGCATTGAAATATATAAGCCCTGTATTAATTGTATGGTTTGGAATTTTGTACAAAGAGTTTTACATGCCTGGGCTTCACTTGAGTAAATAATATGTAAGGGTAAACTGTTCTTACTCTTAAGTAGCAATGTGCTTGCTTTTCCCAGGTATCAGTAACATTCAAAGATGTAGCTGTAGATTTCACTAAGGAAGAATGGCGAGAACTAGAACCTTCTCAGAAAGACCTGTACAGAGAAGTGATGTTGGAGAACTATAAGAATCTCGTTTCCCTGGGTAAGAATGGCTTTTCTCTGTAGCTCAGACTATGCCTCTCAGAGTGTCTTTTTGTCCTTGATTGGTAAAGGTATAAAAGTACCTAATGTGTTTTGGCTTGCTTGCAGGTATCAGAAATTTATAATCTCTTTGTAGTTAATAAGTGGAATGTTTTCTGCTTTTTTGTTCTCAATTCATTACTTTTAGAATTAGAAATGGGCAGCTTCACTGACATCCTTCAGACTATGTCTTTCTCATTCTTTGATGTCTTAGATCAGAGATCCTCCCCAGAAGTCCCAGTATAAATGCCTGAAGATGTGAAATATTTCCATCCTTCTAAACTGGAGAGCACAAATGTACTCATTTCCCTTTTTTATTCTGCATCTCTTCTTCACCCTGTGTCACCTTTCACCACTACCCTTCCTACCCTCACTTTACTCCCACTCCATCCACATTCCCCAGAACACACACACACACACACACACACACACACACACACACACAATTTCAGAATTGGAAGGTACTTAAGACTAGTTTTATGTATACGTGAATAGCAGTCCCCTCTACAACATCCCTCACAGGTGGTCATTCATCTTCAACTTGAAAACTTCCAGTGAAGGAAAACCCACTACCTACTGAGATAGCCTATTTTACTTTGGATAAATCTGCTTTTTAAAAAGGTTTTTACCCTGTTCTTCTTTACTAGTTCTGTCCTTTGGGGCTAAGGCAAATCAGTCTTAATTCATCTTTTACATGGCTGATAACCTCACTTTTAAGCAAGCCTTATGGCATGCTCTCCAATATTCACACTATCCTTCTTGCCATCTTTTGAATGCATCCTATTTCATCTGTGTTCTTCCTAAAATATGGTTCCTGTAATTGAACATATTGCTCCCTATGTGAGCCAGCCAGTGAACAATACAACAGAATGCTTACCTTTCTTGTTTGGAAATTGATCTTCTGTGCAACACCTTAAATTTGGGACCTCGTAGAACTCTTTAGACATGTTTTCTTTTTCCTGAAGAGGAAGGAACTAGGATTCTTTGTTCTCTTCAGAAATTTCCTTTTTTTTCCACCCGTATTGTAGGAGTTTCAATTTCCAAACCTGATGTTATCTACCAGTTGGAACAAGGACAAGCACCATGGATATCAGAACGAAAAGTCCCAAGGGGCTCCTTTCCTGGTGAGTAAGTTTAAATCAGGTAGATTTGCAAGCTGTTATTTGTCTGGTTAGCCAGGGGGAAAGAACTTCCAAATGTTGTTGACCAAGAAACTGTTCTCAAAGACCCCCAGGCCCATGGGTTACCTTTTCACTAGCAATCACTCTTCTATCTCATCTTCCCGGACAATTCATTTGTTAGCAAAATGTAAGCAACAGTAAAACCCAAGAACGAGAGATTCAGAGATAGAGGAGGGTGTACATTTGAACTGGTCAACTGAGATGAAAGTGGTAGACAGGTAGAAATGGGAAAGGTGGAGGGACTAAGGGTGATAGGGAGAACAAAGAAATGTTTAGGAGGTGTGAGGCACTGGCAGAGAGAGAAGAAGAAGGAAAGGAGAGAGGACGAAAAGACGTTATGATCAGAGGAATTTCCAGGTTTAAAATCATGGCAGTAGTATAGTTGTGGTGATAGTAAACTCTAAGATCTGACCATCCCTATGGATTAGAGGTGGAATGAAGGTGTAATTCATGGAACTGGAAGAAGCTGATGATTTTAGAGGCCTGAATGTGGTGGCTTATTGAGCATGAGAATGAAGCTGGGGGGGGGGCAGGATGGAGCAAGGAAGGGAGAATAGAATAGAATAGCAAGTGAATCCACATACTGAGCTCCTTGTCAGTGAGGCTAAGAAGACTTTGAAGACTGGTAGATGACTAGTAAAGATCTAGACCAAATGATAGAGACAAGAAATAAACTGTAAAGAAGTTACTGAATGATAATGTTAATAAAAGGATGCATGTGGCAATAAAGAGCAAAGAGAATGACCCCCCCCCTCCTCCTGGACCATCATAGTGTGCAAAGAATGATGACACAGTACTAGAGAAAGTGTCCAGTTCTTGGTACCAGAAGATAGATAGAATGTAAACTGAAAGACTTTAGAGTGAAGAAGAGTTTTAACAGTGAAGCAGGTTTTCTAGAGGGCAGAGTGTAATGCGAAGAGAATTGATATTCCTAAAGACCCATGTTGTTACATACCAAATATGTTTAGGTCATTATTTCAGTGCTTTTAAAATACCAAAATACCATGCCAATAGTTGAGGCAGTTGTTTTTTGCTTATTTATAAATATTTGCCAAAAGTCAGCATGCAAAACTATTTTCATTATAGAGAAATAAACAGTTATTAACCAGCCTCTAAAAACAAGATTTAATTGTATTTTAGAAAGCATAGAAATATTAAGTATATGTCCAAAAATAAAAGTAGAATGGTCAAGATTTCATAAACTGAGACGTTATTTCCATTTATCAAAATAAACATAAATTCTACTTCATCTTTGCTGCTGCTACCCAAAACATTGTCATTAATGGGTTAAATGTTAGTATAGTCTCAGTTTTCACAATTGCTATCTGCTTTGTTAGAATCTCTATCTTTTGGAGCTTAATAAGAATTATTTACAAAAGCTAACCATAGAAGTATTTATTCAGCCCAAGAATTGATCAGCATTTTCAATTTTATATGGTTTTAAAATTTCAATTTCATCTTATTCAGTATCCATCAAAAAGTGTTATTTTGTCTTTTGAGATTGGTTTTACTAGGCATGTAAATTCATTACATTAGTAAAGGGAATTTCATTTGGGATTCCCTATACCAGTGAAATCACAGATCCTGTCCCTATCCCTATTGTTAAGCATTATAAAATTGTAGCTTAATTTTCATTTAACTTAAATCATCCTTTTAGTATTTTAAACTTGGAAGTCAAAGGTGGACTATAGATGGGATGGCAGTATGGTAATGGTTGAGAGATTACTGGATTTGGAGTCAGTAATGGCTCTGCTACTGACTACATGTGTGTCGGGCATATCACTTGACCATTCAGGGCTTCAATTTTGTAGTAGCAGGAACCCTGAGAAACTAGATTCTAGTACCAGCTATGCTTGGGCAAATCACTTAACTAATTTATTTCCTCATCTGTAAAGAGTAATAATATCTGTCCTGCTTACCTCATAGAACTGTTGTAAGGATAAACTAAACAAGTATATTTAAAGGTCTTTGGACCATGACTTGGAGAAGAAAATGGCAAACAACTCCAGTATCTCTGCCAAGAAAACCCTAAATAGGGACATGAAGAGTTGCACATGACTGAAAACAAATGAATGGGACCATGACTTGACCTCTGTCAGCCTCAGTTTCCTTATAAAATGGGAATAATAATTGCACCTACCTCCTTAGGGTTATTGTTAGGATTTAATGAGGTAATGCTTTTCAGATTTTATATATATATATAATGTTTTTATTGTTGTTGTTATTTTTGAACTCCCAGTGAAGAAACTCCCTTTAACAATATAGACCTGTACTTATTGAGCAACTTCTAGTCTTAGAGAATTGTCTGGGGCCCTGAAAGATTAAGTGATAGCCCAGGATCACACTACCAGAATAAGGAATTAGAGATAAAAGTGGAAGCCAGGTTTTCGTGATTTCAAGGCCTGTTTGTTAACATGATGATCATGTTTGTTGGATAATATCGGACCAACTATAACTTTCTTTGTTCCAGCAGGGAGGACAGGGGATAATTATGTCTTTATTTCTTTCAGATGAGGAGAAACTTGAAAGACCTGAAATCAAGGCATCAGCTTGGAATCTGGGCATTTTTATAGGAGAATCATCCAAGGAAAGGTTCATATGGGATAATCCCTGGGGCCCCATGTTCGGAGAATCCAAGGAATATGATATCAGGTCAGAGGGACATTCCAGGCAAGGAAAATTAACTCATAGGACAACTTCCAGTAAAACGAGAAGCCATGAATATAAATTTGGGAAAAGCTTCAATCAGGATTCAACCCTTTTTCCTCAACTGAGAGTTCCTATAGGAAATAATCCCCATAAATGCGATGACTATGGAAAGAGTTCCATTCAACAATCACACCTAATTAAGTGCAATAGAATCTCTTCAGCAAAGAAGCTCTCTAAGTACAGTGAATATGAGACATCCTTTGGCTATAATACAGATCTAATTCAAAATCATAGACTCCATTCTGGAGAGAAAACTTTTGAGTGCAACAAATGTGGGAAAACCTTCAGTCAAAAAACTGGCCTTACTGAGCACCAGAGAATTCATACTGGAGAGAAACCCCATAAATGCAATGAATGTGGGAAAGCCTTTAGACGTAGCACACAGCTTAATGTACATCAACGAATTCATACTGGAGAAAAACCCCATAAGTGCAATGAATGTGGAAAGGCCTTCAGACGAAGCACACAACTTACTGTACATCAGAGAATTCATACTGGAGAGAAACCCCACTTGTGTAATGAATGTGGAAAGGCTTTCAGACAGAGTACACAACTTACTTACCATCAGAGAATTCATACTGGAGAGAAGCCCCACAAATGTAATGAATGTGGGAAGGCCTTTATCCGGAATACACAACTTACTGTACATCAAAGAATTCATACTGGAGAGAAACCCCACAAATGTGACGAATGTGGGAAAGCCTTTATCCAGAGAATACAACTTACTGTACATCAGAGAAGTCATACTGGAGAGAAACCTCATATGTGTGATGAATGTGGGAAGGCCTTTAGACGGAGTACACAACTTACTGTACATCAAAGAATTCATACTGGTGAGAAACCCCACAAATGTAATGAATGTGGAAAGGCCTTTATTCGGAACACAGAACTCACTGCGCATCAAAGAATTCATACTGGAGAACATCCCCACAAATGTAATGAATGTGGGAAGGCCTTCATCCGTAGGACACAGCTCACTGTACATCAAAGAATTCACACTGATGAGAAACCTCATATATGTAATGAATGTGGGAAAGTATTCATACAGAGTATACAACTTACTGTACATCAGAGAATTCATACTGGAGAGAAACCTCACATGTGTAATGAATGTGGCAAAACCTTCAACCACCGATCATCCCTTAGTTCCCATCTGAGAATACATACTGGAGTGAAGCCCTATAAATGTAAAGAATGTGGTAAAGCATTTATGGATAGTTCTTACCTTACCTACCATCAGAGAATTCATACGGGAGAGAAACCTTATACTTGTAATGAGTGTGGGAAAGCTTTTAACCATAGATCATCCCTTAAAAACCATCGGAGAATTCATACTGGGGAGAAACCTTATAAATGCAATGAATGTGGTAAATGTTTCAGTAACTGTTCATCCCTTGCTTGCCATCAAAAAATCCATACTGGAGAAAAACCTCACAAATGTAATGAGTGTGGGAAGGCCTTCATTCAGATCATCCATCTTACTGTACATCAGAGAATTCATACAGGAGAGAAACCTTATGAATGTAATGAATGTGGGAAAGCCTTCAAACACAACTCATCCCTTACTTCCCATCTCAAAACTCATACTCGAAAGGAACCACATAAATGGAGCCGACAACATAGTCATCTTCAGAGAAATCATGCAAGTAAGAAACCCCTTAAAAATAACAAAAGTGGTAAAGCCTTCAACCACAGCCCATCCCTTAGTCATCAGAAAAGTCACATTGGAGAGAAGTCTTGTGAAGCTCAAACCTCCCACTCCAGCAGTCCTTCAGGGAATCCATGAGCTCATCAGTGTGTGTACTCTATTGCAGGCTGCAGCCTAAACACACCTCACGCTGTGCACCTTTTGTCCACGTTCATCCCGACATGTCTAACAAAATTGTTCTCAAAATTTACCAACTACCATATATAGTAGCATTTTCTGTTCTCCCCTTCATCTTGCTGTAGTATCTGACATTATCATACACCTCTCTATAGTTTCTCCTTCTTAAACTTAAAAGGGGACACACTGTCAGTTTTCCAATCTCTTCAGTTTCTCCTCTACTTCCTTCATTAGTTCCTCATCCACTTCTAAGATACCTTAAAGAAGTTATTTCCCAACATTCTGTTCTTGTTCCTCTTTCTCCTTTATTTTTTGGCCTTGGCAATATAATTTATTTCAATGCCTACAACTATATAAACTGAAGTTGACTCCTAGATCATTAGCTCTAGCTCTTAACTCTTTCCCAAGCTCAAGACCCACTACCTACGGAATAATTCCATTAAAGTCCCATGAGCATTTCAAACCCTACATGTCCAAAGCTGAACTTTTTGGTTTTTTGCCTCTGCCCTTAAACTTGCTCTTTCTTTTGGGTTATTTGACATCGGTGCCATCATTCTTCTCACTTAACTGTATTTGAAACCTTGTTTTTTATGTTTGGTTCTCCCTCTCCCTCACATGTCAAACCCGATTACTTAACCAAGCCCTTTTTTCAGTTTATTTCATTTATTCATTCGTTCATTTAACAAATATTCATTTAGCCCTTTCTTTAAGCAGAGAACTTTGCAAGTCTATGCTTAAATACAGATAGAATGATATATTTTACCTACAATCTTAGATGTCACAGTCTAGTAGGCAATGGATCACAATATCTGTATTATAACTTGTGCATCCTTACTGTGTTTCCACCCTCATCATCCTTACAAGCCTTCCCTATGACATACCTGGAACAATTCAACGCTCTGCTAAAAGGTCTTTCCTTCTCTATTCTGTTGACCCTCTAATTCATCCTTTACCAGGTTCCCATTTTTACACAGATGTGATCATGTCATGCTTCTACTCTAAAATCTTCAGTGGTTCTCAATAGCCTACAGAGAACAACTGAAACTCTTGCACCTGCTATACAACATAACTGTACTCCACAGTTAGCCTACCATTCCAACCTTATACTATTCCACTTCATGTACTCTTTGCTCCAGACAATTTTGTTCCCTGAATACACATTTTCTGTTCATGCTGTTCCCTGTGCTTAAATTGTTCTTTGACCACTTGAATTCTATTCATCCTTGAAACCCAACTCATCCTCCTTTTTAAAGGTCTTTCATGACCCTGTGGTCTTCATACCCTGCTCCATTCCCAGATCTCACATAGCACTTTGTGCCTAATAGAATGTGTATTATTTTAAATTATAATTCTCTGGACATGTCATTTCTATTAGTTTTATAAGAGCAAAAACTTGTATGTAAAAGTTTTTCCCCCACTGGACCTATCACAATGTCCTTCACACAGAAGATGATTATTGAAGTGAACTTAAAGGGACTGATAACATGAAACATTTTATTTGAAGTACTTATCTGACTAAATATCAATGAATTCATATTATAGAGAATTTTTATACATGTTTTGTTAGCTGCTTAAGGCCCCTGCTCTGGTACTAAACTGATTCTTGACTTTTTGGTTTAATACTCCTAAAGTTTCCTCCCTTGCACCCCACCTTTTACCCTCTAGAGATAATTTCCCTTGGGTGCATCTTAATATGGATATTTTCTTGTAGCTAAATGAAGCCCCAATTCTGTAACTTTCCCAAGGATACTTATTTATTGGCCCAGATAACTTTATGATTAGTAGAAGTTGTGGTAAGATGGAATGTTGGAGATCAGTAAGCCAAGTCCCTTATTTTATAGATTAAGAAACTGAGGCCCAGAGAGGGATAAGTAATTTGCCCAAGGTAGTAAGTGGCAGTGCATGTAAATGAAATAATGCATGTGAAGTCATATATAAAACTTAAAAGGTATAAAGGTTTCAGATAATTCTTAAGCTTGAGCTATGCTTCATGAAGTAATCTTGATAAGAGTTCTTTTGTTTTCCTCCTGATTACTCACCAAAGTGAAGGCCAAATTCAACCCTGGAAAAATCAATTTACCATAGCCCTCCTCTGGGTTAGCGCCACAAGACCAAAGAATTTTCTGTTTGGTAACAGTAGTATTTTTTAACACACTAAGCTGTTAAGCACCACCAGACTTAAAATTCTGGAAGAGGTGAAATTCATCATTTCACTTATGCCTTTCTTCTCTGGATAATCCCTTTCCAGGGGCTCACCTTACTTCTTATACCTGTCAATTTATATCAACTATAGGACTAAATAATTTTGTGTTTAGGTAATGTATTAGCAGCCTTGTTGGAATACCTGTAGGTACAACACAAGGAGTAGTATACCAGCACATGGCACTTGACAGCTGATGTTCTGGACAGCTTTCAGGGTACGCTGCCCATGATAGCCAAGCCTCCAAGCCCAAAAGATAAAATTTAAATAATTCACACTTCTTAGATCAAGATCTATCAGTATTGTATACACTAAATCATCGTATCAGGAAAACAAAGGGGGAAGGAGTCGATTAGAAAGAACCTCAAATTAAAGCTTTCATTTTTTTAAAGGAAAAATCTGATTTTTTTTATATTTTTATAACTTTTGATATGATTGGTTTTCTTTGTAATACATAATATATATATTGTATACATTTAAAATCATTCTGAGGAGGAGTCAATGGGTTTCACCAGACTGCCAAACAGTTCCATAACACAAAAAAGGTAAGAACCTTTGGGATAAGAATAATTTTGTTTGGAGCATTTATGTATGGATTAGTAGCAAAATCGATTTAAAAACTTGTGTTCGCTCCTGATGAATTGAAAAACAATTACTTTTGTTTGTTTTTGTTTTTAGTGAGGCAGTTGGGGTTAAGTGACTTGCCCAGGGTCACACAGCTAGTAAGTGTCAAGTGTCTGAGGCCGGACTTGAACTCAGGTCCTCCTGACTCCAGGGCCGGGGCTCTATCCACTGTACCACCTGGCTGCCCCAAAAACAATTATTTTTAAAAATAACAGGGCAGGGGGCAGCCAGGTGGTGCAGTGGATAGAGCCCCGGCCCTGGAGTCAGGAGGACCTGAGTTCAAGTCCGGCCTCAGACACTTGACACTTACTAGCTGTGTGACCCTGGGCAAGTCACTTGGCCCTCATTGCCCTGCCAAAAAATAAATAAATAACAGGGTAAAACATTTAAT
Organism: Dromiciops gliroides; assembly: GCF_019393635.1. Lineage (NCBI taxonomy): Eukaryota > Metazoa > Chordata > Mammalia > Microbiotheria > Microbiotheriidae > Dromiciops > Dromiciops gliroides. Next base: position 622,049,172 of record NC_057862.1, on the reverse strand, counting down.
AATTGTAACTAAATAGTTAACTGAATTCAGAGACTTAAAATTCATTAGCACCCTGTTTGTGGAAACACATTTAATTTAGAAAGTTTTAAATAGTCTAAATTTTTCCATGCTACCTTCAAAAGCAGGAAGTAGCACTAACAATCTGAGACAAATTCAAATACTGACCAAAAAATGGCAAGAAAAAAAATAAGGACAATTTATTACGTTAGGAGGTCCTATTCTAAATGAGAATATATACATTTTACCTGAGAAATATGTGTTTGGGCTGTAACATCCCTGGGAGTTCTCAGTTTGGGATATCTTTCAGGAGATGACTGGAGTATTCTTTCAGTTTCTACTTTGCCCTCTAGTTCTAAGCTCCCTGGGCAGTTTTCTTTGAAAAGTTCTTGTAATATGACATCTAGGCTTTTTTGTTTATTTCATGGCTTTCACATAATCCAATGCTTCTTAAATTATCTCAATCTGTTTTCCAGGTCAGTTTTTCCTATGAGATATTTCACATTTATTTTTTTCAGGCTTTGGACTTTGTTTTCTTATTAATGTCTAGTGGTGTCATTAGCTCCCATTTGACCAATTCTGGCTTTCAAAGAGTTATTTTCTTCAGTAAGGTTTTTGTTCCAGATTTTCCAAGCTCTTCTCTTTTCATATCTTTCTTCCATAGCTCTCGTTGAATTTTTTTTTAGCTCAACTTTTTAATTCTTCTTGGAATTTTTATTAAACATGTTGTCCAAGCTGCATTTTTCTTTGAGGCTTTGCTTGTTCTTTTTTTGCTTGCTCATCTTTCCAGGCTACTTCTTGACTTTAAACTCTTACTTTGGTTTCTGTATACTTCTAGTAGGGGAAGGAGGAGGGAATGGGAAGATATCTGGCCTGAGCTTCTGTCTTTTTACATTCTGCTTGCTTTCATAGCTCATTTTGGGGAACCGCAAGTTTTCAGTGCCACCAAAGTGGTATGATCAGGGAGACATGTTTAATACACTCCTCTGAGCTTGGCAAATCTATGACCCAGGTTTTAGCTTGTTGGCTTGTGTATTGAGTTTCGGCAGATTCCTGCTGAATTAATTCACAGTTAACCTACTGGAAGATTCTATAGGTTCAAAGTAACTGAACTGCTGGCTACCCTTTGGTCTAGGACTTCTCCTCTGGTTATTCCACTACGAGCTTACTTAGTAGGCTAAAGGTTAGAACTGAGTCCTTACTGCTCTGCTACTGGGATCAGAGAGTCACACAGCTATGGTTCCAGAACTTGTTCCTTGTTCAGTACATAGTTAAGGCCCATGCTCTCGTGCAAATGCTCCTCACCCTGGATGAACCAAAATTGGGATAACAGACAACAGACCTGGCAGGTGACAGTGCATTTCTGCACCAAATGCTAATTTAGGAATCTGTTAGGGCACTAGAATAGAAAGAAACCCTATCTCAACCCTCTTTCTTTCCCTGGGCACTGAAACACTCCTCACTGTTGTTGCTGTCACACATGCTTCTGGCCAGCCCTTGCATCTGCAGACTTCTCTGGCTCCCTAAGCTGCCATTGCTGTGACTTTTTCTTGGCCTTTAAAATCAGAATTTTTATCTGAGAGGTTTTTGAGTTCATTGCGGAAGAGTTATACTGGATGAACTAGGCAAAAATGCTTCCTTTCACTTTTTATATAAGTTTTAAGTAGTATTTGCTTGAATTTGTTTAAAAATGTTCTTTATACCTTGCCTAAATTAGCCTCTTCCCAACTTCTATCTTTTGCTCCTAGTTCTGAGGCCAAGAAAAATATGTCTAATCTGCCTTCCATTGTCCTCTGTTGGGTCATTATCTATCTGTCCTGTGCTACCTCCCCCTCCCCCATCTTTCCCTTTAAACATTTCCTCCAGTTTTCAAGCACTACCATCATTCTAGTTGTCCAGCTACATCTGTTAACTTATCTGCATTCATATGGCCATTGCACTTTTAACCTTTAGCTTTAACTTAGACTGTTGCAGCAGTCTACTAATTAGTTTCTGGGTTCCTAGTTCTTCCTTTTTCAAACCATCTTCTACATAGCTGCCACAACATAAACTTCCTAAAACACAATTCTGACTGATTCTTTTCAAGCTCTCTGTTCTAAGATAAAATAAAACTCAATTTGTCATTAAAAGCTCTTCACAATTTGGCTATCCCATCTAGGCTTATGGCACATTACTCCCCTTCTCCACTTTAGATTCCGACCAAATTAGACTACTTGCTGTTCTTTAAATTAGGCACTTGTTCCCCTGCATCTATACTTTTGCACAGGCTATCTGCCATGCCTGGAATATGCACCCTCCTTTTTTTTCTAAGTATCCTTAGCTTTATTTCTTTTTCTTTTCTTTCTTTCTTTTTTTTTTTAGTGAGGCAATTGGGGTTAAGTGACTTGCCCAGGGTCACACAGTTAGTAAGTGTTAAGTGTCTGAGGCCAGATTTGAACTCAGGTACTCCTGACTCCAAGGCCGGTGCTCTATCCACTGCGCTGCCTAGCTGCCCCTGCTATCTTTAGCTTTCTTAAAGGCTCAGCTTGGGTGCCATTTCCTATCTGAAATTTCCTGATCTAATTTGTTGTTAGTGCACTTTCCTTTCCCTCTTTCTGAAATTATCGTGGGGGGGGGGGGTGCGTGTGCGCGCGCGTGCGTGTGTGTGTGTGTGTGTGTGTGTGTGTTTTAAACATGTTTCCACCAGGAGCAGGAGAATGTAAAGTCTTTGGTAGTAGGGACTACTATTCCCTTTGTCCTTGTAGCTCTATATTTAGTACCATGGCTGCATACAGTAGACACAGAATGTTTACCAAATTTGTGTCATTCTACATGACAGCCCAGTCTGATCTCCAGGTTAAAGTTTCCTATTTAGCAGATCTTTATACGGTCTTAAAGTCCTTCAAGATGGTTCTCTGTGTGTCCTTCAGCTTGTCAACTTATTTGCTAATGTGAAACTCCCTCTACTTTGACAAAGGCAGAAGAAAGAAGAGACACTAATAAAAGAGTAATGTCGGAAAAGCTTTGGAAATGTTTGTCCCTACCCCTTTAAGCAAGGGTCATGCTTCCCAAGGTGGTTGTAGTGTTTGGTCTCTACATGACCCCTTTTGGGGGTTTCTTGACAAAGATACTAGAATAGTCTGCCATTTCCTTCTCTAGTTCATTTTACAGATGAGGAACTGGGGCAAATGAGGTGAAGTGACTTGCCCAGGGTCATACAACTTGAACTTGTCTTAAGGCCTGATTTGAGCTCAGATATGCCTTCCTGACTCCAGGTCTCACACTGACCATTACACCACCTAGCAACCCAAGGTGGGGGTTGGTGGGGTGGGCGGGGGAATGTAGCAATATATGGTTCCTTGTGGACATCCTGCATCCAGGGAGGAGAGTAATACTGTTGTTAGGATAGGCCAATAAAGAATGTAAAGATGTGGAGTAGGACCAGGCTTCATAACTGACAAAAAAATCACACCACAACAGACCTTTATGATTTGAAATGTCAGAAAATTGATCTCATGAGAAAAAGTCCATCAAAACAAATAAAACAAAAAATAGAAGGAAGGTATAGACATGATTTGTGATTGTGCTAAGAAAGGAAGCTAGGTGGTACAGTAAAGATTGCCAAGCCTGGAGTTAGAAAGAGTTTCCCAAGTTCAAATCTAGCCACCGGTACTTCCTAGCTATGTAACCCTGGACAAGTCACTTAACTGTGTTTGCCTCAGTTTCCTTATCTGTAAAATGAGCTGGAGAAGGGAGTCAAAAATCACTCCAGTATCTGCCAAGAAACCCCCAAATGAGATCATTTAGAGTCCAACACAACTGAAATATGACTTAACAAAGGAAACAAAACAAAGCTTTTGTCCCCTAAGAGTTCCATCTTGTATGAGAATAGAGAAACAGTAAAATAGATATTAGAGGAAACTAGGAGAAAGAAGTAAATTGTATTAGAGGAAACTAGGAGTAAAGAAGTAATACTTCTTAGAAAAGGGCATCAGAAATGTACATTACTCAAAATGAGGGGGTGGATTTGGAAAGAACAGGAAAAAAAAGGAATTGTGGCCATATGCTGGCATAGTAAAAAGGGAAGGGGGAACAATAATTAAAAGAAATTTGAAATAGGGAAACAGGAGGAAATGAAGACCTAGTGAGAAAAGACAAGTCAAAAATAATTATTTGCAGCTGCTGTAATTGCAGAGACCAAGTGCAAATTTACCTTTGTTCCACATATGAGACTATCCCAGAAACCAGACCTATTAAGATGAGAAGCAATTTCCACAAGTCACTGGAGGCCCTTATGAGAATCTAAATGTGATTTTAGAAAACTAAATTACCCAATTTAAAAAAAATGAACAAGTAAAATTCACCACAAATTAGAAATTAAAGGATAACTCAAAATATTCTACAATCCCTATGACCTCTAAAACCTCCAAAATAAATTGTACACCAAAGATAAAGGAACTTGAGCTGTTTGCATGGTCAATGACAACCAAAATCCAAAAAAAAAAATTTTTTTTTAAATAACCCAGGCACCATTGCTCACTCAGCACCCCTCCCCTATTTCCCATGATACTGGCAGCGAGGTAGCACTAAAAGACTCCTATACCCTAGTTTTCCTTCCTTATTTCCATAGTTATAGGGACCTGTGCTGCAGAAGTTTGCCCCAGGTTTGATATCCAGGTTGGCCATAGACCTTCAGGAGCAAAAACCTGCCTGGGGCTACAACTCAAAAAAATGCCAGTGCCAGAAAAAACACTGAACTCCTGGTACCAGCCCAGGGGTCAGGTGACCAGGACACTACCATGCATGTGGGCATGCATGTGTAGCACCCCACCATACCTGAGGGGGAAAACAGAGTGCCCAGCAGTTCTGATAACCCAAAAGTCAGTTGAGGAAGAGACATGCTGGAGAACCATAAATTGTGCAATGTGGGAGGATGCTGAGATGCTTTAAAAACCAGCCACGAAGGAAATTGTAATGAGAGGAGGAGTCAGGGAGTGATGAAGAAAATATGGAAAAATCACTGAACTGCACATACCCTCTCACCCAGCAATACCACTACTAAGCATAAACCCTACAGGTCAAGGACAAAAGAGAAAAATCCCATATACAGTATTTATAGCAGCACTTTTTGTGGTAGCAAAGAACTTGGTGGAAAAAGTGGATATCCAGTTGGAGAACAGTTGAACAAATTGTTTCATAGCAATCTAGTGAAATATTGCACCGTTAAAAGAAAAAAGGACTGAAGAATTTGGAGAAACTTGGGAAGTTGAACTGCTGCAGTATGAAATAGAGAATCAACAGAACTGTTAACATAATTATCACAGGTGTGTAAAGAAAACAACTTTGAAAGGCATCAGAATTCTGTTCAACGAAATGACTAATTTCTATTCCAGAATACTTGACAGTAAAACATACCTCCTTTCTCTGGATGGAAATGTGCCAGGGGCAGATTGAGGCCTGCATTGTTAGACCTGGACAATGTATTGGTTTGTTTTGTTTGAATATACTTTTTTTTTTAGAAGGGAGGGTACTATAATGGTGGAGAGCATGTGTTTGGGAAGTGACAGTAATATTTTAAATAAGTGCATCAATAAAACATTAAAAATAAACTCCAAATAAACCAGTAAATATATATTTATTAAGCACCCACTATGTACCAGATACTGTAGTAAGCACTGGTATACAAATAAAGCCCAAAAAAGAAAGAGAAAACTACCAGTTCTTGCCTTCAAGGCGCTTACAATCTAATGGGAGAAGAGAGCACATAAAAAAGGTGAAAAATAGGGAAAGGGGAAGATTACCTTGTACAGGGGCATATTACAATCCTGTAGCCTTCAGTGCCCTGGGCCCCTTTCTTAAGTGAAGGGTCTACCCTCCACCCTCTCCAATTGGAGGGGGAGAGGGGCCACAGGGGTATGGAGTGCAGAGGTATGTGTTTCAAAGTTAACTCTATCTTGTAGGAAAATGAGTTTCTGGAAACAAAGATCAAGTCCAAGAGGGTTACCAGGTAGGAAATGATGAGGTGGCTGTCCCCTTCTTAAATGGAGGATCTGGGAAGGGCTCTTGATATCTTCAGACAATGATGAAGTCCAGGAGAGCAAATAAGAAGGTAGTGTCCAATTTGACCAGGAAACTCTTCCTTCTTTTCCTCTTTGAATGTATTGACGAAATTCTCCAATCAGTACCTTAACCCATTTCTTAGTTGTAGAGTCAAAGCATCGGCCTTCTTAAGCAGCTTTGATTTGAGGAGTAAAATAGCAGTTCCAGCTGTTCAGCATGTCCAGTGACTAGTTAAGGTTTAGCAAAGTAATTAGCTACTTCTGGATGAGGCTGGGCTTTAGGGTTCATGTCCTGCCAGGAGGATTGTCCTTCCTCTGCTTTCTACTTCTCTGGACATAAATATTGGTAAAGTACTTTGCAAACCTTAAAGTGCTATATAAGTGCTTGGTCGCTGTTCTAAAATTTCATATTTTCCAATTTTTGAAGGGAAGAGAAATTATATTGTGAACTTTTCCATGCATCAAGCTTCAAGGATGTTGGGCCCAGCACTCTATAGATTTTCAGTAAATACTGATCTTCAAAAATCAATTCTTTATGGGTTCTGGGTTTCTTCATGTGGAATGATCAGAAGAGCTAGCTTTAGTACTTTTAAAGTTTGAAAAGTGCTTTACAAATATTATCTCATCTGAGCCTCAAAACAGTGTGGGAGATAGGTGTTGCTATCCCTATTTAACAGATGAAAGAAACTGAGACTGAAGGAGATTGTGATTTTCCCAGGGTCACACAGCTGGTATCTAAGATAGAATTCAAACAGTTCTTGACTCCCAAGACACTACCAGTCTGCCTTTCAAAAATATATTAACGTGGCGGGGGGGGGGGGTGCGGCAGCAGCTAGGTGGCACAGTGGATAAAGCACTGGCCCTGGATTCTGAAGGACCTGAGTTTAAATCTGGCCTCAGACACTTGACACTTACTAGCTGTGTGACCCTGGCAAGTCACTTAACCCTCATTGCCCCACAAAATAAATTTTTTTTAAATAGATTAACCAAAATGTAGGTCTCCCTTCTGAAATCTGAAAGTACTTGGGTGACCAGGAAGATATGTGTTTGGTTCTCTATTGGAAAGTTGGGGGTGTGAAAATGAATATGCTAACTGCCTTGATTTGCTTGAGCTCCTCAATCATCCAGGTCACTGAGGAGACTGACTTGAACAAACAAGATATAGGATGGTTTGACATGTCAGTGATCCTTTAGGAGTGAACTCTAGCTGAATTTGGAGATGCCTGTAGCTGCCAGAAACCACAGAACCAGCTCAGGGGCAACCATGAGCAGAAGTTGCAAACTCAAGACCTTACTCAGGAATTTCTAAACATCCTGCTCATTTGGTCTGTACTTGAGTCTTGGATTCTGCATCATCGTGCTTATCTTGTACCAAGAAGTCAGTGCCCTTGTTCCTGGAACTCTCCTCTCCTGGTGCCTGGAACTCTTTGTCCATAACATACCCACTTCCCTCCCCAAATGAGCCCACTTCCCACCTCCCTTTCCCATTTCCCACCTTCCTTTGTTAGAAAAATATATAAACTACTTCCTGCTTTCCCCAAATTGAGTTGTTCAGCATTAGACTGTCTGTTCCACATGATCATGCCTGTACCTGCTTAATAAAGATCACTTGACTTTTACAGGTACTATCTCCCTCCAACTTTCTTCCCTTTGGGAAAGAAGTATCCAGCTCTCATAGGGTTCATGCCTCAGTTTACAGGAGAAAAATAATGAGTACTGTTTTGAAGATTCTGGGTTTAAGGGGCAGCTAGGTGGGGCAGTGAATAGAGCACCGGCCCTGGAGTCAGGAGTACCTGAGTTCAAATCCAGCCTCAGACACTTAACACTTACTAGCTGTGTGACCCTGGGCAAGTCACTTAACCCCAATTGCCTCACCAAAAAAAAAAAAAAAAAAAGATTCTGGGTTTAAAATACCCGTGGGACATTGGAACATCTAGTTCAAAATGTACTAAAGGCAATTGGTAGTGTGGGATTGGATCTGAGGAGAGTAGATTAGGACTGGATTTGTAGACATGGGCCCCCTTTCCTCTTCCCAATTCCTTAATATTGGTCTCTCCCAAAGTACTATCTTTAGCCCTCTCCATTTCTCTCTCTCAGTATCACCTCTGTTGAAAGGTAGGAAAGGGTCATGTCATGGAGTACTTTGAATGTCAGACAGAAGATTTTATATTTGATCTTTGTTGTTGTTCATTTATCATTCTCAAAAAGGACCAATGACATCACAGGATGATGTCTTGACTTTCATGTGAATTGGATTTAAGTGAGGCCGTGTTGCACAAAGTCCTCAGCCTCACTTTCCTCCAGAGTCTTCGAAGTCCAGTGGCAAAACAAAAGTCATGAAGACTGGCAATGGCCCAGGATGCAGTGGGTGACCTTGGCCTTTCTAAGTTAGTACCTTCCCACATCTCAGTTTGTCTGAGGCAATGTCCATTCAATAACTAAGGGCTAGGTAAGAATTAAGACAAAAGATGGCCCAATTAACCATCATAAAACTATCAGTCTGGGAGGGAAAGCCTCTCAAAATTTCTGGATAGAAAACAATTTACTTTCATTTTAAGCCATCAAAACCTAAATAATAAGCCACAAAGATTTGTTATTATGCCTTATGAGTCTTTTCTGGGGTAATTCTTCCATAGCAGTACCAATTCTAGGAGTTGACTATTTGATTTTGTCTAGTTTCCCAACCTCCCCTTCTGAAAACCCCCTTAGCCACAAATAAGGTGTGATTCAGATCACCAGATAAAGGCATAAACTTTGTATCCAGCTAAAAGCTGGCCATTTTGCTAAATCTGTATAGCTTGAAATTTTTCTCTGCCATATTATTAATTATTATAAAATACCTTGTCATCCCTCACTCAAGGTTTATCAATTCACTTTCAAGTTTATAACTGTTAAGTTTCTGTTTTCCTCCATTAAATTCTTGTAATCCCTCCCCTAATTCTTTATACAAGCACTACAACTAGGTGGCACAGTGGATAGAGCACCAGGCTTCCAATCAGGAAAATTCATCCTCATGAGTTCAAATCTGGCCTCAGACACTTACTAGCTCTTTGACTCAGGGCAAGTCACTTAACCTAGCTTGATTCAGTTCCTCATGTGTAAAATGAGCTAGAAAAGGAAATGGCAGTTCCAGTACTTTTGCCTAGAAAACCCCAAATGGGGAAATGAAAAAGTCAGGCACAACAACAAAAACAACAAAAACAGCAGGACTAGTTCCTTGTAGTTTGTTTTGCTTGTGGTAATCTCAGTCCAGTCTCTACCCAAACATTCTCCCCTGCCTTCACATCCCATTATACTAATCTAGCCTAAATTCCTCAACTCCACTTTCGATGCTATGGACTCATTTTATTAGACAATGATAGTCATGATGCCTATATACCAGAATAAAACAGTTTAAAAATAACTATAAACCAAGAATGATTCAACCAATAATTCATCTGGAGGGCTGCAAGAGAAATAATGGGGTAAAACTAAAAAGAAGTAAATCTAATAGAAATTAAACTACTTGGTACTGGATAAAAAGTAAAAAATATATTAGTAAAAGCCTGTAATTACTAAAAGTCAATGAGTGTAACAACCCAATGTTGAGTAAGCACCAAAACACACCTATTGGGGAAAAGTTTCCCTATTTGAGAAGAGATATTGAAAAAACAGGAAATCAGTTTTATAGAAAACAAGTTCTCACCAGCAATTTCAACCATGGATCATGTGAGAAATGATTACTGTAACCAATATCTTGGAGGTTCTGACTTCCTCCTTTTTTTTTTTTTTTGGAGAGGAAATGAGGGTTAAGTGACTTGCCCAGGGTCACACAGCTAGTAAGTATCAAGTGTCTGAGACCAGATTTGAACTCAGGTACTCCTGAATCCAGGGCTGGTGCTTTATCTACTCTACCACCTAGCTGCCCCCCCCCATTCTTTCACAGTCCTGACTTCCCTATTCCATAGTCCTTCTTGATAAGATAGAACTGACTTTCTTTAATCCTGGTTGGAGCCAGGAATTTGGTCGGGGTGAAGATTCCCATTATGTTCTGCTAAGGAGACAGATCTTTTATTTAGACAGGAAGGCCTCTCCTCCAGAAAAGGACCATTAATTCCACCTATGGAGAAGGCTATGTATTCTTAAAAGTTAGCCCAAGGCTGGAGGCAGTCTGGTATAGCCTTCATTTTAACATAGCCTACTTCCAAGTTAAGTCGACCAATCAGATGTGATTGCTGCTCAACGGACCACCTCTTGTCCAAAATATCATAATAACCTGAAGCAAGCATATGGTCTCTTTTTTTTCTCTTTTTGAACTATGAGAGGTTAAAGAGCTGTCTTTGTCAATCTCTTACCAGTTGTGATTGATAATCATGATTATAATTTACCCAAAATTTTGTCTGTCGTATTTTATTCATCACAATAAAGTCAAAATGGGTAAGTGATTTAAGTAATATCATTCAAACCAAATAGAAAGAAAACTGAAGAGGATAGTAAAAGAAATGCACAATAAAGCACTTTAAATGAAATTCAAATAGATCCAAATTGGTACAAAATGATAAAAAAGCCATCAAAAAGGAAGAATCACAAGATCACAGAAAAAGATCTAGAAAGCACCTTAAAAGATGTGTAGCAAAGTCCTTCCATTATATAGATGTGTCACAGTTGTAAACAAAAGTAGGCTAAGGTATAGTTCTAAGCACTATCAGTTTATTAGCAGAGCTCAAATCTACTAACAAAGTGGATCAATGAGTACTTGAATAAAGCCACAGACCACAAGTGAGGGATGTACAAGGCATATTATAATAATTAATAAGATGGCAGAGCAAAATTTCATGTTACATGGATGTAGCAAAATGGCCAGGGGGGCAGTTAGGTGGCACAGTGGATAGAGCACCGGCCCTGGAGTCAGGAGGACCTGAGTTCAAATCCGGCCTCAGACACTTAACACTTACTAGCTGTGTGACCCTGGGCAAGTCACTTAACCCCAATTGCCTCACTAAAAAAAAAAAAATGGCCAGGAAGTCAAAACCTTCTGATCTCCATTTGATATTACCATCACTTGGACCTCCCCTTCTGAAAACCCCCTTAGCCACAAATAAGATTTTATTCAGATCTCCAGATAAAGGCATAAACATTGTATCTAGCTTTTTTATTATTCTGAAAAGTGCTGATGTGGTTACTTTACTGCCATTGACCTTGTTTAAGGGCATTATTAGTTTATTGACTATTCTTACATAATTCCAAATTGTTTACTAGAATAATTAAATTAGTTTATAGCTTCACCACCAGTGTGCCATTTTCTTCTCATGGGATGAAGAGTAAGGATTTGAAAGAGCAGTGAATTTGTCATTAAAGTACCTTGGGTCAAATTCTGAAACTTAACAACTTAACTGTGAACTTAGACAAATGAGGTCAACTCTCTAGGCTTCAATTTCCTCATTTGTAAAAGTGAAAGGTGACTTTATTTCTATTTTAAGGCTTTGTCAAGCTAAATTTAATATTCCCCTTCCTTGTAAGTTTTACTCAGGTAACCTCAAGTCACTTGGCTCCAATTCTCATACCTTGTATCAGCCTTGGGAGATGGGAGCAGTCTATAATAGTTTACTCTTGATCTTTCCCCAGAATGTAGGTCATGGAATTTGAGGATGGTGAAGATTCAAAGGTGAAGATACCACACTATCACTTTTTATAGTAGTAAAAAAGCTGGATACAAAGTATATACCAAGCAACTGCAAGGACACTAAACAAATAGTGCATGTGCATTTAACAGATTATTTCACTTTAATAACTGACTAATATACAGAATTCAGAAAAACATGGGAAGACTTTCATGAATTGATTCAAAAAAAGTTAAGTGGAAATAGGGTACAATATAATAATATTTTATTATAATATAATAAAAAACAATATATTAAATTAATAAATCAATTAATGATTAACAATAATACATTTATAGGGGCCAAATTTACTATGGGGAGAGTTAATTGGGTGGCTCCCCATGATATTGGGGTTCAGAAAATAATGAGAGACCTCTAGGTCCAAAGTTTGCTCCCTTCCAAACTGCCTTTTTTAGTTATTTCTCCCAGGCTAATAAGAAATGAGATTAACAGTCTCTTTTCCACAAACAAACCGGGTGAAGTTAATAAAGCCAAGGACAAGGGAATAAGGGAAGAGAAAATGAATAAGCTCCCCTGCTCCAGGAAATACTGACTTAAACCCCAAACTTGCTTCCTACTCAGTTAGTTTGAAGAACTGGCCTCAATTCCACTCACCACCTGGGGGGGTGGGGTGGGTCTGTAGTTTCAATGGGAGTCAGCTGCACAGTCCCTCTCTGGTATGCTCCTCTGCTCACCAGCAGGAAAAAGTAAAAGAGAGAGCTCCTCTGAGCAAGTGTTCCCTTTCCTACTTTTTCTCTCCCTCCCCCAAAAGGGAGGTCCTTCAAGTTGCTTGGCTAGAGTGGTCCCCCTAGTGACTGTCAGTAGTACATGTCACTCAGAGCCGGCCAGGTGTGGCCTCCAATCATTCCCAAGTAGGGACTTAGTCAGTTTCTCATTCTCACCCAATTCAAACAATACTAAATCAATCAGGTGTGGCCCCTGGGAGTCTGCCAAATTCTATTATTTTATCACACATTAAAGATAATAAAACACAGCTATAATAATGCAAATAAAAACGATTCTAAAAGAAAAAAATTCAAATTAAATACAAGAACCAATGTTTATTCCAAATGACATAGTAAAATGTACTTCCCTAAGTTAAAAAGTACAAGGTAATGTTAGTAAAACTGCTATAACATGCAGTTTTGCTTAAGTACTTCTTTTTTTCCCATTTTTGGTAAAAGAAGTTACTACGAGTGAAGGGTTGTTGCAAGTAATATTGTGTAAAAACAAAATGCATCAATAAATTGTTTAACATTGCTGAAAAGAATGAAGAATAGGCATTTAAATTTACAAAATATAGTTTCTCAATTTGAAATTCATCCTTTAATAAAGTAATGGGGTAGTTATGTTTTCCAAAGAAGGAAATTGAGTGCATGTTTTTGTAATATTTGTGAGGTCACATTGCTCAGTATTTAAGTAAGGATGCTAAACAAGGTTTTCCAACCTTACCTCTTACCAACACATTTGATTGTCCACTATCCTTAAAAAAAAACAAACAAAAAAAAATCCCTGCACTAGAAAGTAATGTGCTCTCAAGCTATTGTCTTAATTTGTGCTCCCTTTTACAAGTTCTTAGAAAAGTTCTTAGTTCTTAGGAAAAAAAAATGGTCTCTTCATTTCCTTTACCTTATCCCCTCCTACTCAACACTCAAGTCTAGGCAGCCTAACTTCAACTTCACAAATGGACTAAAACTGCTTTCATATGCATCACCAGCAACCTCTTTGTTGCTCAGTACAAGGGAATGCTCTCAGTCCTTGTCTCTGTTGCCCTCTTTCAGCAGCTGACCCTTTGACCATCCCTCCACTTGGATATGTTAATGCTCTCTTGATTTTCATGACAGTGATCACTCCTAGCTAGACTACTTTTGTCAGGTCAACAAGCATTTCTTAAGTTTCTACTATATGCCAGGCATCGTGCTAAGCACTAGAGGGGAAAAGAGGAAAAAAACAAAACAAAAATCACAAAAAGAGTTAGTCCCTTCTCTCACAACCTGCAAACTATATATAAGAAAAATCAGGGGCAACTAGGTGGAGCAATGGATAATGCACCCGCCCTGGATTCAGGAGGACCTGAGTTCAAATCTGGCCTCGGACATTTGACACTTAACTAGCTGTGTGACCCTGGGCAAGTCACTTAACCCTCATTGCCCCGAGGGAAAAAAAAGATCCATACAGGATAAATTGGAGATAACTTCAAGAGGACAGCACTAGCATTAAGGGGGATCATTTATACAAAAGTATTTTAAATTTATGAAATTAAAACTGCCTTTTGTATTTTATGATCTTACTTGTTTGACCAATCCTTCTCAATCTACTTTGCGGAATGATCACCAATGACTGAACACCAAATTCCTGCTAGATGTTTCCATCTTGATGTTCCACAGGCAACATAAATTCATTTTATCCACAGTGAAACTTATCTGCCCCTACAAATTCACCTTGACAATTCCTACCAATGGAACAGCTATCCTTCCACTCACTCATGTTCCATAGCATTCAAAATTTCACCATTTGCTGTAACTGATGGTTCCATGTATGGATAGCATGGTACTTGCTGGTAAAGAACTTTGGGGGGGGGCAGAGCCAAGATGGTGGAGGAAAGACATTAAGCACACAGAGCTCCTGATACAATCACCCCAAAAAGAGCAAGGTCTTCCAGGCATTTGTGATAAAAAGATCTGAACTGAATAGAAAATTTGACTTTCAAATATAAGACCCTGGGGAAGCATAAAAAGGTAAACAGGAAAAAGACTTCATGAGGGATATTAAAAGATCAAACTGTTTACAGTCCTACATGGGAAGATAATACTTCAAACTCAAAAGAACTATCTCAGTAAGGAATTCACAGAAGACACAGGTCTGAACTGAATATGAAGGGATGATATCTGTAAAGCATTTATGTTTTGTTCTTTGTGGGGCAGACAGGGTGGGGTGTCTTATATCTGGGGCCAGATTTGGGCTTGGGGCCTCCTGGGTCCAGGACTGGTGCACTGTCCTCTGTGCCACCTAACTAACTCATGATGACATCTTTAAAATAAGGTCGAGGTGTAGGAGGAATAGACTGGGGGAGGGGAAGGGGAGAGATGGTCTGGGGAGAGGTAGTTCACATGAAGGAAACAAGAAAAAAGCTTATGGAGGGGAGAGAAAGAGGGGGAAGGAGTTGGGGAGTGAGTGAACCTTAATATCATCAGAATTGGCTCAAAGAAGGACTAACATCCATACTCAAGTAGGTATAGTAATATATTTTTGCCCTAAGGGAGAGGAGGGAGATAAGGGGGGGGTGAAGAAGGGAGGGAGGGAAGGGCAGATTGGGGAAGAGAGCAGTAAAAAGCAAAATACTGTCAAGGAAGGTGAAGATGTTCTGCATTACTGGACAAGTATGACGTACTGAATTGCCTGATCTCATAGGGAGGGTTGAGGAGGGAAGGAGGAAGAAAAATTTAGAACACAGAATTAGCTCAAAGACCTTAACCTCATCAGAGTGGGCTCATGGAGGGAATAACATTCATACCCAATTGGGAGGAGTAATCTATTTAACCCTACAGGAAAGTAGGAGGGGAAGAGGATAAGGAAGGAAGGGTGAAAAAGGGGAGTGCAGAGCAGGAGAGAGGACAGTCAGAAGTAAAACACTTTTGAGGAGGAATAAGTAAAAAGAAGATAGAAAATAGAGTAAATATCATGGGAAGAAAAAGGATGGAGGGAAATAGTTATGATTGATTATAATGGCAAAACGTATGGTACCTACTTTGCTGGGTTATTATGAAGAAAATTCTCTGTCAAGTTTAAGGTACTATATACAGGTTATGATGAATAAGATACTATCAGAAAAACCTGGAAAGACCTACATGAACTGAAGCAGAGTGAAATGTACTGTATACATAATAATAGCAGTAGTATAAGATGATCTGCTGGAAAGCATGTGGTTATTTTCAGCAAGGCAATGATCCAATATAATCCTGAAGGACTTATGAAAATTGCAACCCATCTACAGAGAAAGAACTGACAGTATCTGAAAACAGATGGAAACACATTTTTTTAAATTTTTTTTCCTCCTTGACAATTCCTTAATCTGAAGTTTGGTTTTTTTTTTTTACTGTTTTCTCTCACAACTTATCTAATGTGGGAATGTTTTCCATGACTACTCATGTATAACTTATTTTGAATTGCTTGAGTTCTTGTGGGTGGGGGGTGGGAATGGGGGAAGAGAAGTTGGAACACAAAGTTTTAAAAAATTGATGTTAAAATTTGTTTTTACATATATTTTGGAAAATAAAATTCTATTAAAAGAAAAAAAAGAACTTCTGTTTTCTTATTGTTAACTGTTAGGCCAAAATTAGCACAAATGGCAGAAAATCAATCTGTAATCTGTTGCATCTCAGCCTCGAAGGCTAAAATCAAGTGTACAATCATCTGTCAACAAAAAGTCACACACAAATTCTCTACTTTAGTCTTGACTTGTAGCCTCTTCAAGTTAAATTATTTACTGTCAGTGAACTAGCAATTTTCATCCTTATTGAAAGCATCTGACAACATTGCTGAAACCATCATGCTGAAAGCATGGGAGCAAGTACACAGCCCCGCTTCACTCTGTTGGTGACTGGGAAAGTGCAAAGAGTGAAGAAAACTGAACCAAAATTACAACAAATAACTGGAAGTGCTGAATGGTCTGTAAAAACAAAAGGGGAAACTACTATTATTGCATCTTCATAACTGCTTAAGAATTCTAGGGAATACTGGTGGACTTATATCCAATGATGTACACTGAAGAAGAAGAATATTCATCAACTATAAAAAGTAGCAGCAAAATTCTAAAAATCCATAGAAGGGGACAGAGAAGAAAAGACATTTTTTATTGCTGTGTTGATTTTTACACACACATTAAAACAAAATGGATAAATAAATGATTGAATGGTTTAGATAGATGAGACAAGAAAATGGATCCTAAGGAGATAATACCAAGAAAAAGGTATAATACAATAAGCTCCATCTCCCTTTAAAGGGATTCTTTCTCTCAAACTGCAAGGACATCACAAAAGTAATCTGTAGACACAAAGATGAGACCTACCATGAAGCAGCTCCTGGATGAAGACAGGCTCAGCTCTGAGGCCCTCAGAGAGCTTGCTATACAACAATGCAGTTGAATTTTCCCCAAAAGACCAGCCAACTTGTTGCTTCCTGGTTTTCTTCATTCACCTCCTGAAGTGCTTCTGGGAACTTTTTCCTTTTGTATCAAAAATGCTTCCCCTTCTTCCATTTGGGGGATCACATCTGGTTTGGAAACTGTAAGTCCTGCTCATAAGAAATGGTAAAATACTTCGGATAATGACACCCCTTCAAAAATGTATCCTACCTGGGGCAGCTTAGGTGGCACAGTGGATAAAGCACTGGCCCTGGATTCAGGAGGACCTGAGTTCAAATCCAGCCTCAGACACTTGACACTTACTAGCTGTGTGACCCTGGACAAGTCACTTAACCCTGATTGCCCCCCATACAAAAAAAATGTATCCTACCCTCTTTCACTATGAAGAGAACATGTTAGGAAGGCCTAAAAGGGTGCTACAATGGACCTCTAAAGGATCTTCTGTACTAGGCTCCTGGAGATTGTGGGGGTGAGTCATTGAAAGGATTGCCCTCAAAATAAGAAATAGTTCATTTGCTCTATTCCCAGCTAAGAATGTGGGAAGATTCTAGTCTTCAGACATCCACCCTGGAACATTAGGGGTACATACATCTCTGACCAGAAGACACAGAAAATGGATGAGGTACTACCTCAGGGCAGCAAAATCACATTGCTAGCTCCTATCCATTAATTTTTTTAAAAAACCAGCAAGCTAGGGGCAGCTAGGTGGCACAGTGGATAGAGCACCAGCCCTGGATTCAGGAGGACCTGAGTTCAAATCCGGCCTCTGACACCTAACACTTACTAGCTGTGTGACCCTGGGCAAGTCACTTAGCCCCAATTGCCTCACACACACACACACACACACACACACACACACACACACACACACACACACACACACAAACCCAGCAAGCTAGTTTGGGTTCTGCTGACCAAATAATATTTGTCAATAATTTACCACTTAGACTAAGTGATTAAAATTTCTACACCTTCTGAAGGAGAGATTTCACTGTCAAGCATATACACCAAGGTAGTCATTGATAAAAAGAATGATCTCATATGTACCAAAGTATTTTTAGCAGCATATTTTAAAGCAGAAAACTGAAGACAAAGTATATGTCTATTTAGGGAATGACTAAACAAGCTTGGTATTGTGAGACAACAATTATTATTAGCGAATATCTTGAGGGAGGGAGGACAGGGACCCAGTTTTTATTCCCTGTGTCATATTGGGCTTTCTCCCCTACTTGAAAGTGTAATTCTTAGGAACTTTAGCTAATTCCCTTTAGTACCAGCCCAGGAGCCCATGGGCAGATCCATAGAAATGGAGATAGAACCACACCTATCTGAATGTGCCTTTGCCCTCAGAGGGTTTCTCCCATTAGACCTTGATGTCATCATGGTAGAGCTCATTTTAATATGTACCACCCTCAGGTCATGCCAACCAAAGGAAATGAATGATGCTAGCCAATTTTCATCAGTGTGTATTTTCATCTCTAACAGAAGAGGAAAAAGACTGAGATGAGGAGGCAAACACCATTTTGGATGGTGCTCAAGACTGGGAAGGCTGTCTGGTTGATGAGCGCTCTTATCTTTAGGTAAGGTAGGGCTTCTGAACTCTGTTTGGGGCTCTGTGCTCTCTCTTAGAGTTAATATGGTGCTGGGGGGTTTCCGGCTTGTGTTAAATGTGGTCAATGCTCTCCTCACATTTAATATACTTTAATAAATGCTTACTACCTAAATGGGTGCAATAGCCATTTATTTATAAGTAGCAATATTTTAGAAAAACCCAGCCTAGTTCCCCAATAATTTAGTCAGAAACAATCTAGCCCCCACAATAATTTAGATAATACAATATTGAATGTAATGGAATAAACAATGAATATGATGAACAGAGTAGCCTGAAAAGACTTCTTTAAACTGATGTAAAACTCTTAAAATGGTGTGCAAATTAAGAAACAGGAGGGCAAAGGAATAAGATAAGGAAAGAATTTTGAGAAGGGTGTGCAAATTAGGGAGGCAGCAGTCAGAACTAAATTGGACTTCTGAGGAGAGATAGTGTAAAAAGGGAGAGACAGAAGGATAAACAGTGGAGGAAAATAAGATGGAGGGAAGTATACAACCAGTAACTATAACTCTGAATGGGAATGGGATAAATTCAACCATTAAACAGAATCAGCAGAATAGATCACAAACCAGAATGCAACAATATATTGTTTAAAAGAAACATTTAAAAATAAGAGATACACAGGGTGCCCAGAAGTCACGAGACCCTGAGTCTAAATCTGGCTTCAGACAAAGGCTGGAGAGAAAACATAGAAATAAGAAGATTTTGGGACTAATAGGGAACACACCCTGCATACAACAGGCAAGCAGCAGCAAGGTCACATGCTCCAAGGCCCCCTTGTCCCTGAAGAGTTGTTCTGACCACCCATGTGCCAGCTTCAGATAGGAGAGTTTGACTTTTGTATAGGTAAATAGAATGAAAATGAAAAAATGTATACCTTGATTTGAAAGTTATTGAGGGTTAGGAGAAATTTAATAAACAAGGTATTCCTAGGTGTGATAATTGGGGTAGAATGCTGTCACTTTTAAAATCTTTTGTAGCAGCTTAGCTGTAGTAAATCCAATAATATTGCTTGGGATAAATAGCCCTTGTGTAAAATATAATACTAAATAAATGAAATTATAAATTGAAATTCTATATGATACTATTTGGAAAATAGATCCACGTGTAATTGAATATTCTGGTCTCGTTTTAAGTGTTATTATTATTAAACTATAAGGATCAGGAAACTTACTAGCTGTGTGATTTTAAGCCATTACTCCAGTTATGTGATTTGTAATGTGTTAAAGAAAGTGCCTAACATTAAGCTAATTCATTATATTAGAAATAGTTAGAAAAGTGAATTTTTCTTTCATTCCTTTGGGTTATGGATTTAATTGTTACAAGACTGATGTAAATATGTTATTTAAAAAACTATTTATAAATATAGGAGATGGTTATAATAGTTTTCTGCAAAGTTAGTGCAGCAAAAAGTGCCTTTAAAACGTTCTCATCTGTGAAAAGTAGAGTCCTAAAATATTACTAGACCTATTAACAGTTTAAAGTAACATTGAGTGTTTTTGTGGCAGATTGGCAACTGAGTAAGGTATCAATATTTTCAGACTTCAAGATCTAGCCCCATGCTCAGGTTAAAGTACAGTAATTTGATTTTAGTTAAAAACTAAAAACTGCAAAGGAAAAGATTTTATTTAAAAAAAATTTATTCTTATTAAAAAATAATAAATTTAGTCTCTAACCATTGGACTGTTCTAAGAATGAGTTTCAGCTTTGACTTCAGTTCCTTGTGTAAAGTTAAATAAGCATCTAGTTAGTTGTGTCAACCCACCTTTTCAGAAAGTCTATATTATAAATCCAATACTATATAAACATTGGTTATGGTAAAAAAAAATTGTTATTGTGATCTGTGACTATTATATAGGACCTTAAATATTTCCTTATATTATTCAAATTAAGAATCTTTTAATTAACTCCTTCTGTAAAAACTCAAAAGCATTTGCCTGAGGAAACATCACATTCTGCTAGCAACTTCTTACAGCTATCTGCCTGGGCTAAAAATCAGTCATTCAGAATCTTAGGATAAGAAATTATAAAAGTAATGACTTATAATACTTAGCCCAGCATACTTTAAGCTAACCCAATGACAGGTATGAATTCAAGCTATTTGTAAAACTTTAAATGTATTTCCTAGTATTATTAATGTGAAACTTAAGTACATGTCTATATTGGGAAACTTGGTAACATCAACATAATTAGGACAATGGACATTCTTGTAATTTGAGTATGTTTCATCATAAAATCAGTGTTAAGAGTATTTCATTTTATATGAATCATAATAATGAAAAATGTTTTTAATAAGATTTTTGACAGGATTATAAATAGGAAATTAAAAGATCAGTTTATATAAGTTGCACTTAAATATGTTCAGAATGATTTTCTGAAGGGCAGTTAGATGGCACAGTGGATAAAGCACGGGCCCTGGATTCAGAAGAGCCTGAGTTTAAATCCGGCCTCAGACACTTGACACTTATTAGCTGTGTGACCCTGGGCAAGTCACTTAACCCTCATTGACTTGCAAAACAAAACAAAAAAATAGAATGATTTTCTGAGTAAGGTAATTTGGAAATGCATTTAACTGAATTGAGGTCACCTAATTGGTTTTAATTTTCAAACACATACTTTTGTTTATGGTATTGTTATGTTTCTAATTTTTCTTGTGAAATTTGGTAAACTATTGTATCAGATGCTGTTAGAAAAGCAACTTCTCTTAGAATCTGGATGTTGTTAGATTATGAATTATACTATTAAAAGAAGGCAAAAAATGTTTGGAAACTAATTTCATTTTATCAGCCTCACTGACCATGTTGTAATATTCTGAAGTACTATAATTTAAGACATTATAAAATTCCAGGTTTGCCTATATTTGAGAGGAAGGGACACCTAAAATTATTTGGCTATTACTTATTACAATTATAAGATTGGTTAAATTATTAGGAGTTATTATGATATGATTAACTTAATTGGGTATATTTTTAGTATTGCTTCACTTAGAAAACTGAATCTCTTCCCCATTGCAAACACCTTTTGATGATGGGGGGTGGGAGGTAGTAATTAGGAATTTGTGGTAATTGGGAATTTGCTTATGGTTTATGAGACTATTAACTGATATTATTCTGAGTATGATTCCATGTATGATCATCAAGAAATGCTATTAAACCAATGATCCATGATGTCAGCAACCTCTAGGATTGATATCCATTTACTGCAGTTAGAGTTCTCATGGGGAAAACTGGGGGCTGAGATAGGATTATGATGATTCAATTTCTCTAGGACATTTCCTCTTGAATGGAAAATATCCCACAATTGCAGCCTGAGTCAATGCAATTGGCAATCTATATGTCTCTAGCCTGGAACTGACATCAAGATAGGGAAACATTTTCCCTTAGCATATAGCTATGTCCCTATTCTTTTATGGCAGATTTCTATAATTATGTTAAGTATACACAATATTAGATCTTTATCTCGTAGGCTAATACTGGAGTCATCTGAGCTACTATAAGATGCTAGTATAAGGTTTCAGGTTTTTCGACTAGAATTTAATCCTTTTCTATATTCTAATCAACTAAGTAAATGAGTAGTTAGTCTTGTCATGTCTGTTACTAATTATAAATTTCTGTATAAAATAAGGTCTTTTAATTTCTCACAATGGTATGGGGATAAATAGGTAATGATATAATTCTGTGATTTAGTGAGGTTAATATAACTTTTCTGTTCTAGGTTTTTGGTTTTGGGGGTGTTTTGGGGCAGGGCAATGAGGGCTAAGTGACTTGCCCAAGGTCACACAGCTAGTAAGTGTCAACTGTCTGAAGCCGGATTTGAACTCAGTTCCTCCTGAATCCAGGGCCAGTACTTTATGCACTGTGCCACCTAGCTGCCCTCTGTTCTGTTTTAATGAAAATTATTCCAGCACAATTATCTCAAAAGAAGACTGATTTGTGGTCTATCTTGTAAATGCTTTAAAGATATATCCACTTTTATACAGGGTTATTCATTTGAACATGGCCAGAAACTGAAAATGTTTTATTATAAACAACTTATTTAATTAGCATTATTTTAAAATTGCCTTCCATCCCAACACCTTTTCCTACAATTGTAGTTAATGTGGTAACTTTTAAGAGAATTCAGTTGTACATTAGAGGTCATCTTATGTAAAAAGTGTTTTGTTATTACTTCCTTAGCAGAATCTCATCCTCCTAATGGGGGAATGAACAATGCCAAGTATAAAAATTGGGTTCAGCTTAATTTTTCAGTTTGTATTTGAATTTCCTCTGAGATATATCAACATGACAATTGGCTAACCTAAAATTGTAAATTCTCTGGTTATCTAAAAGGTTTTCAATTTGATTTTCTTGTTAGTAAAAACATAGAGTTTGAGTTAACTCTCATTACTTAACTTGGTTATGAGCAAAATAAACTTAAAAATTGGTTTAAGATCTATTTTATAAAATATTTTAGCAGAAAAAAGGGATCTCTACTAAGCAACCTGAACTGCTAGAAGCTGCTCTGAAGTCCCATCCATGCCTAAGAGATCTCTAGAGGACCAGAGAACCAGACAGCTGTATGAGATGAGATGTCTGAGCCTTAAGATTTGATGGACCTATGAAATGGACAATTTTATTTTTCTATTTACTTTTTCCCTATGTGCCTTTTATCTGTAAAGTCTGCTTACCAAAGGAGACTGCCTCCAGTAGCTCACATCAATGTGTCAGTCTCTCCCTTTTACCCCCTCATGAGCCCCATAGTTGAAAAACCTTTCATGAAGTGTTTGTCATTATGTTAGTGACTCATTGAGGAAACTCCATCTCTTAATAGCATCAAATGGGGAAATGAGAATAAGGATTATCTTATTACATTAATAACCAATTTTATATACAGGACCCAATGATCCTCTTTTTGATCATAAATAACCAATTATTAGGACAGGGCTGACAATGCGTTCCCCTCATTCTTGAGCAGGACCTCACCTGAGAGAGCTTATTTCTGATTAAAGGGTAAAAAGAATCTGAGGTGAATTGCAGCCCATTGTTCAACAACTTAAGTGGTCTGGGTGAAGATTGATCTCTTTGTCCATATAGCCAGAGGAAGCTGAGTCTCATCAAGTCACATACTCCATAGGGAAAGCTAAAGACGTTTTAGCCACTTCCTTATATGTTCACCCCCTCATTGTTAACTAATCAGAGTTGATTTTTCACCCTCAGGGACATCCCCTTTTCCAAAGGTATTTAAACATTTCATTGATGTTCATTCAGGGTCTTTGGTTATAAGAGAAACCGTTGACCTTAATTTATTATTGCTAGCATAATTAATAAATTGATTATTAATTATCCAAAAATTCTGTCTCAGGCTTTTTATTTGTTTCAGTTATATAGACTGCCATCCATGATATCTTCCTTTCTAGAAGTCACATGGGAGAAATAATGTCAGATTTCTGCCTCTTTAGATGTATCTGCTGAGGGGCTACCTACTTATGTCAAAAAGCATTAAATATGGATTCTCCTTTACATCCATCTAGGATCTCAGATTTGCCACCATATTTTAGAAGATCCCCTTTCTTTTAGGTTACAATATATATTCACAGTGGTTATGATCACAACTGATATATTTCCCTATGATATCAGGAAAACAAAACAACTCCCAAGAATACTTATTTGGTACCCCAAGTCTTTTCCTAGACATTATCCAAACCATCCACGAGGAAAGACATACCAGAGGGAACTGAGCTATTTCCTCAGGGTATTTGGAGGCCTCTGAGGATATAGGAACTTGAAAGACCCTAGGTGACTCTGTGCCAGCAAAGGAATAAGGAGTAGCAGAAGATCTGGTCAGCTGGAACTTCCAAAAGCAGTCTCCCTATCAGGTAAATCTTGTGAAGGCTAGATCCTAGAAACCACTGAACCAGAAAACCATTGCCCTCCCATCAAGGTGACACTGGTTTCTAATGGGAATGATTTCTGGGAAACAGAACATCCAATTTTGTCAAGGACATGATGACAAAATTATTAACAGGGGGCAAACCTCTTGCTCTCAAACAAGGTAGACAGCCTATTTGCTGGCTGGAAATGGGATGAAGGTCCTGTGGCTTGGATACTCAGAATAGCATAAAAATATTCAATGATAAATTCATGTTTTATTATTATTAACCATTGTATAATGATTTAAAACAAACTGGCAAGTTGATTGCTTTCCTTTTTCATTTTCTAAATATTTTCAATAGTCTTCAAACTTTTTATTCATCATTATGAATATGTTAAAAAATTAATAAATAATAAGTTTAGTAATATTCATGAAGAACTGTGACTTAAAAGCGAATATCCAAACACTGAAAAATTCCAGCCAAGTAACTGAATAATACAACATTCTAACAAGGTTAAAAGCACCACATAGAATCATGTGTTGAAGTAGCTAATTGGACTTATTTTGCTTCTAAAACTTATTTGAAGACAAATAGACCCAATAGATCCAACCTATTAAACCCCTTTCCTTTTGGAAAGTCAACCCATCCATTGCATAGACTTCCTACCATCTATCCCCTAAATAGGGAACTGGATCCAATGGGAATTCATCTTTATGGGATTAGTTTTGCAGTGTTCTTCATCTGAACCCACCTCAAAAAGGATAAAGGGTATTTTATATCTAAAGAATCTAAATGACTCAGTTGGCACAAGAAAAATATATCTTCTCAGAGTTCTCCAAGCCCACAGAACTCTGATGTGGATACCCAAATAAGCTCCAATGAATCACACTTTCAACTCGAGCATTTCATGAGGTTTCAGTTTAAACTGTTTTTTTGGAAACCTTCTCAGTTCCTTGGTGGTGAGAAGGTATCCATTCTCTGCTTTCTATGAGCAAAACTCTTTCCAGGGGATAAGTAATAGCATGAGCCCATATCCTTTTTTTTTTTTTAAGTACCTATTTCCAAGTTTCATCTTCATTTCTGCTTGTAATTCATGTCTTATAGCACTAGTCTCAGTAGAATATAGTACCTTTTCCAGTGAAACTTCTTGGTCAAAGACTACTTCCCATCCTAGTCCTGTCATTTCCCGAGACTGGTTCCCCCCACCCCACCCCCACCAGCATCACCCATTCAATGTGGGCTACTAATACTAGCTCCAGCATGTGCTTTTCTCCTTTCATTGTACAGTCCTTAAAAAACAAAAAGCTGTCTATAGCTATTGAATGTGTTGAGCCAGTTTGGTTTTCTTAAAGCACCTCAGATTTTCCATGAAAATTAGCAATAATCAGCGAATAGTAAATATATCATTTAATTTACTTTATCAGCCTTCTCCTACAGCCACTTTACTTCTGACTATGCCAAATGCAAGGAAAATTCAAACTAGTCCCTGGTAGTTTAGCTGGAATGAAATGAGACACTCAGGTCATTCAACAATTAGAAAAAGGATATTTAATCAGTTATAACATAAAAAAGATACTCAATAAGACTTCAGCAGTTGGCTTGAATAGGTAAGGCATCCCTCATCTCCATGTAGAAAAGAGTCAGGTCAGCAGTCACCTGAGGTGACTCCAGCAGCCTGACAAGTCTGTAAAGCCAGACTTTTTTAAGCTTTTAAAATGTGAACCAGAGGCCACTTTAATATAGTTTGAGTTTGGAAGGAAATTGTTTTGACAGCTAAGTAATTTGAGCCTTGGCCTCCTGAATCAATAAATTTTGGAGACATCTTCGTTATCCTTTAAGGAAAGTATCACCCTAACCTACACAGCAAAGGAGAAGAAACACCCTGGTAGATACTGATCATATCACAATGGCCTACTTGCTTTTCTATCTTCCAATTCTTTTCCTTTGAACTGACTGTCCCCCATATGTGGAAAGCCTTCTTCTAAAACTCTTTCTCTTAGAATTACTCATTTTGTAAAAACAGCTCAATTAAGTACTCTGACTGAAAGTCTTCTCACATTAATTATATTCAAAAATTTTTATCTTCATGAGGGTTTTTTCCAGTATCTGTGCTTCTTCAATATTGAAAAAAGGGTTCTTGCCTTTATCAGGCAAAGCCTTCTCATAATCATTAATTACATTCATGAGATGAACTCTCATGCTAAACATGATAAAGTGTATATTGCTGTAGTAAGTTTTGCAATAATCATTTCATTTACATTGTTTGCTTCATGTAAGCATCACTCTACTGTATAGTATCTGAAGTTGAATAAACTATGAACTTTAGTGCAAGTCCTTTCTATATACATCATATTTATAAAACTTCTCTCAAAAACAATTCCTCTGATCTTGAATAAAGGGTATACTCCCAGGTAAGGTCCTTTTACATTCTTAACCTTTATAGGTTTTTTCCTCCTGTATGAATTCTCAGGTGTTGAGTAAATTGTGAGGACCAGCCAAAGGCCTTTCCACAATGATTACATTTATAGGGCCTTTCTCCAGTATGGATTCTTTGGTGTTCAGTAAAGTGGGAACTCCAGCAAAAGACCTTTCCACAATCTTTACATTTGTAAGGGGCATCTCCAGTATGAATTTTCTGATGTACAGTCCACTGTGAGCTCCAGCGGAAGAACTTCCCACATTCATGACATTTGTAAGGCTTCTCCCCAGTATGAAGTCTTTGATGTCTAGTAAGGTGTGCTTTGATACGGAAGGCCTTCTCACAATCATTACACTTGTAAGGCTTTTCTCCAGTATGAATTCTCTGATGGCGAGTTAACTCTGAACTTCGGTTACAGGCCTTCCCACAATTATTACATTTATAAGGCTTCTCTCTAGTATGAATTCTCTGATGTAGAGTTAATTCTGAACTCTGGTGGAAGGCCTTTTCACAACTGTTACATTTGTAAGGTTTCTCTCCAGTATGAATTCTCTGATGTACAGTTAACTGTGAATTCTGATGAAAGGTCTTCTCACAATCATTACACTTATAAAGTTTTTCTCCAATATGAATTCTTTGATGACGAGTTAACTGTGAACTCCGGCAGAAGGCCTTCCCACAATCTTTACATTCATAAGGCTTCTCCCCTGTATGAAGTCTTTGATGTCCACTTAACAGTGAACTCCAACGGAAAGCTTTTCCACAATAGTTACATTTATAAGGCTTCTCTCCAGTATGAATTCTCTGATGTCCAGTTAACTGTGAGCTCTGGCAAAAGGCCTTCTCACAATAGTTACATTCATAAGGCTTCTCTCCAGTATGACGTCTTTGATGTATAGTAAGGTATATTTTAATACGGAAGGCTTTCCCACAACGGTTACATTTGTAAGGCTTCTCTCCAGTATGAATTCTCTTGTGTGCAATTAACTGTGAACTCTGGCGGAAGGCCTTCCCACAATAGTTACATTCATAAGGTTTCTCACCAGTATCCAGTTTCTGATGTGGAGATAATTGTAATCTCTGGTCAAAGGCCTTCACATAATCCTTATGTTCACATGGCTTCTTTTGAATGTGAATTCTCTGACTGTCATTAAGGTATTTGTCATAGGGGAATTTTGTTTCATATATATGATATTCATAAGGTTTCTCTCCAATATGTAGGCTCTGATGTTGAGTAAAGCTAGAACCAAAAAGCATTCCACAATAAATACATTCATAAAGCTTCTCTCTACTATGAATTATCTTTTGTGCAAAAGGTATATACTCTAGTTGGCCTTTTTGTATTCATTACTTTTATGAAGATTTTCTCCAATAGGACCTCCATAATGAGAATGGATGAATTGTAGTTGTATGTGTTATATGCACAAAATGTCTACTCTCTCTATATATTCTAAATCAGAGGTATCAAAAAGATGGCCCTGGCCACATGCAGTCCACAGTACTCCCATATGGTCCAAACAAGATTAAAGTGTGATAGGGAAATATTTAACAAAATAGATAAAAATACAATAAAACACAGATAAGAATATACTTTAAAACTAAGCCTTTGGCTGGTCTTTATGTATGGATTAGTGGTAACTGTTCTAAACTACTGAAAACATTTGAAATATAAACTGAAGGAATTTTCATATGTAGTATAGTCAAATTTCAGTTGTTTAAATTTGAATATTATTAGAAATTTTATTAATATATACTACATTTATGGAGATATTTTCATATATAGAAACTTGCTAAAGTAAATAAATTGAATTTTACCTGACAATAGCACCACATATTCTGAGTTTTCTGTTGAATGATTGTTTTACTTGCCTAGAAAGTTTCTCCTCTTGGTTCCTCTGTAGGATATGGAAACTATTCCTTCTGAGTCTTTCCTGAGTTGACTCAGTTGTAGGCCTAGTTTTCCCATCTAAAAGAAACAAAAATGTAAATATTTTGAGCTAATCCTGAAAGTTAGTCAGTAAGCATTTAATATGCACTTACTATGTGTCAGGCATTGGACTGACTTGGGGATAAAAAGAAAGGCAAAAGACAGTCATTGCCCTTGAGGAGTTCCCAGTCTAATGGTGGAGAAAATAAGTAAATAAACATGCACAAACTAGCTATGTATAGGATAAATAGGAAATAATTAAGAGAGAAAGCACTAGAATTAAGAGGAATTGGGAAAAGATTCCTGTAGAAGGTGGAATTTTAGTTGAAACTTGAAGGAAGTCAGGGAAGCCAGGAGAGAATGGTCCAGGGATAGAGAAAAAAAAATGCCTGGAGCTGAATTGGAATATCTTGTTTGTGGAATATCCAGGTCAGTGTCACTGGAACAAAGAAAATAGTGGGATAGGGTATATAAGATACAAGAAGACTGGAAAGGTAATGGGACGGGCTAGGTTATGGAGGGCTTTGAACACCAAAGAACTTCATATTTGATCCTGAGAGTATAGGAAAATCCTGGAGTTTGAGTATATGGGTAGCATGAACAAACTGGCATTTTAGAAAATCATTTGACAGGTTACCAGAAGATGGACAAAAGCAGGGAGAGACATGGTAAGTAGACCTACCAGCAGTCTACTGTAATAGTCCAAGCATGAAGTGATGCTGGCATGCTCCAATGTGATGGCAGTATCATAGGAGAGAAGAGTCCTATTCAAGAGATTTTATGAAGGTAAAATCTACAGACCTTGGCAAGAGATTGGTTACAGGGAAGGGAGAGTGAAGAGTCAAAGGTGACACCTAGGTTGTAAGCCTGGGGGACTGGGAAGATGATGGTTCCCTCAACCAAAAGGGAGAAGGGTTTAAGGGGAAGAATAATGAGTTTAGTTTTAGTAACATTGAGTCTAAGATATCTACAGAACTTTTAGTTTGAGATGTCTGAAAGATAGTTGGCAATAAAATAGTGGAGGTCAGGGGCAGCTAGTTGGCACAGTGGATAAAGCACCGGCCCTGGATTCAGGAAGACCTGAGTTCAAATCCAAGCTCAGACACTTGACACTTACTAGCTGTGTGACCCTGGGCAAGTCACTTAACCCTCACTGCCCCGAAGAAAAAAAAAAAGTGGAGGTCAGCAGAGAGGTTCAGCTGGATTTGAAAGTCATCAGCACAGATGTGCTGATAAATAATTCATGGGAGGTAATAAGAATACCAAGTGAAGCAGTATAGAGGGCCCAGGACAGTCCCCTGTGGGACAACCATGGTTACTGGGTATGATTTGGACGAAGATCCAGTAAAGGAGATGAGAAGGAAAAGTCTGATAGGTAGGAGGAGAACCAGGAGAGAGTGGTATACCAAAAACCTAGAGAGAAGAGAGTATTAAGGAGAATAGAGTGGTTGACATTATCAAGAAGGATGAGAAATGAGAAAAGGTCATTGATGTGGCATTTAGGAGATCACTGGTAACTGCTGAGAGAGTAGTTCCAGTTGAATGATGAGATCAGAACCTGGATTGTAGGTAATTAAGAAGAAAGTAAGAGAAGAGGAAGCACCTATTGCAGACAGCTGTTTCAAGGAGTTTAACCATAAAGGGCAAAAGACTTATAGGATGATAATTGAGATGGAAGGATCAAGTGACGGATTTTTGACAATGGGGAGCACATGGGAATGTTTTTGTAGACCACAAAAAAAGATCCAGTAGACAGAAATTGAAGATAAGTGAAAGAGTGGGGATGACAGAGGTGGCAATCTTTTAGAGATGGGATGGAATAAGATCCCTTGAGTAAGTAGAAGGGTTAGAACCAAAAAGGGCTACCTCTTCATGTGAGACAAGAATCAAGAAGGAGACAGTGGCAAAAGGAATCTGAGTTATATAAGATGAGGTAGAGAGGAGAAGAAGGAGCTCTTAGGAAATGGCTTCAATTTTTTCAGTAAAATATGAAGCAAGGATCTAATTTGACAGGGTGGGGTTAGGTGGAGCCACAGGAAGTTTAAGAAGGGATGAAAAATTTGGAAAAGATGCTTTGGAAAATTGGGATAGTAAGTTGATAAAGCAAGTCTTGTCTCAACTTAGCTATCAAGAAAACTGTACATTTTTTTAAACATACTATTATATATTCTTTGCTTAAATTTGACAGAACATCTTTGTATTTATTCATCAGGGCTATTTTCCTTTAGTCATCTTTCTCTACTTTATCTCTTCCTAAAATTGGCAGAACGATTATATTTACTTGGTAAAAGAAACCGAGTAGAGTACTTTTCTTTCCCTATTGGAATGAATTTACTTATAAGAGGTATATATTGCCATTAAACACTTAAGGGGGGCAGCTAGGTGGCGCAGTGGATAAAGCACCAGCCCTGGATTCAGGAGGACCTGAGTTCAAATCTGGCCTCAGATATTTGACACTTACTAGCTGTGTGACCCAGGACAAGTCACTTAACCCTCATTGCCCCACCCCAAAAAACCCAACACACAAATAAACACTTAAGAGCATTCACTTCTAAATTAATCAAGATCATGGTGTTGGGCCAGTTTGTTTTTTTCCATTCTTTAGAAGTTCAATTATGACTTACTCAATTTCCCTCCACATTAAGATTTCTATCCTTTCTCAATTTCTGTTTTTGCATTTCTCATCTTATTAAAGACTTAAGAGAAATCTTTAACACTACCTAACAATCTGTAATTCTGAGTTAAAAAAAATATATCCTTTAGCCATTTATCCTTTGAGGAAAGGCTTTTGGTATTGTATATTTTCATTAGTTCCATATATGTGTCTGTGTCTGTGTGTCCATGTGCGTGTATGTATGTATGTATATGTGTATATATATATATATATATATATATATACATATATATATATATATATACATATATATATATATATATATATATATGGAACAAGAACATACAATACTACATATCTCTGTGTGTGTGTGTGTGTGTGTGTGTGTGTGTGTGTGTGTGTATCTTAGGTAGCACATTATGAAGTGTTTTTCCTACATGACAGCATTCCTCCTTATCCCAGTTACTTATATTGACAGTACTAATACCTTTCAATTTCATGTAACTAAAACAATCTATTTTATAGTTTTTAATTCCCTTTACTCTTTTTGGGGGGGGGGGGCAATGAGGGTTAAGTGACTTGCCCAGGGTCACACAGCTAGTTAAGTGTCAATTCCCTTTACTCTTTAAAAAAAAGTTAAAGTTTTACCCCCAGTAATTGCTGTGATATAAACCTGGATCTTGTTCTTTTTAATGTTTTCATATATGATCTGTAATATAATGGTTGTATATCCATTTTTAATTTATTACAGTATTGTGTAAGATGCTGGTCTAAACCTAATTCAAGTCTAATTTCTCTCAGTTTTTTCTATCAGGTCTTACCAAATTGTGAGTTCTTCCTCAACTAATTTTTATTTTTAGACTTATCTAACAATGACTGCAATTATTTCTGATACATTTAGTCCTTTCTACTGAAATACTTTTGTAATTTTTAACAAATAATAAGTTATTTTGTTGATGTCTGTTTAATAACAAGTGGAAGTGCTATCCTGCCCCCCAACCCATCCTCCCTTCCGACTTAAAAATCTTCTCTTCAGATTTTTGAATTTTCGTTCCTCCAAAGAAATTATGTTGTCTAGCTCTATCAAGTAACTCCTTGGTAGTTTGATTATTAAGAGTACTAAATCTGGGGGCAGCTAGATGGCACAGTGGTAAAGCACTGGCCCTGAATTCAGGAGTACCTGAGTTCAAATCCGGCCTCAGACACTTGACACTTATGGCTGTGTGACCCTGGGCAAGTCACTTAACCCTCACTGCCCTGCAAAAAAAAAAAAAAGAGTACTAAATCTGTGATTTTGTTTTTCAGAGGCAATCAGGGTTATGTAAAAGTACTTTCATTTTTGTGGGTTTTATAACCTAGTTTTCTGAAACTGTTGACTGTTTCAGCAAGATTTTGTTAGTGTTTTCTTGATATTTGTTTGTGTTTTCCCAGTTTATTTGTTATCATTTCTTCAGTAAAAAGGGGTAGTAATCTCTTCTTTGCTTATTTTTATGCTTTTATTTCATGGCCAATTCGGGGATTTGTTTTTCTTGACTACAAATCTGTTCCAAGTTTGGTTTTCTTTCTTTTTTTCTTTCAAGAAAGGGAGGAGAAACAAAGAGAAAATAATTTCTTAATTGAAAAAAAAATTTTTAAAGGAATGACCAAGGGAGATGAGGCAAAAGAATGGCTGTTGGGGATTAAATAACCCCAAGGAAGAAAGGGAAGAGAAAGACTTATTTTTGATTGAAGGAAAGTCTTCCCCTATAATGAAGGAATTCAAGAGAGTACAGATATAAGTAAACTATTTCATTGATAACTCATATGACATAGCCACAGCTCTTTTCTCTTGAGACTTAGGGGCCCTTAAGGAAACTTAAAACCAATATTTCACTGGTTCTTCCCCAGAAAGACCAACTAAGGTATAATTTACAACATCCAGATGCCTGGTTTTCATTGACTCACCTAAACAGATGGCCCTTGGTACTTCTCCGTCCTGGATCTGAGGTGCTTTCCCTTCTTCCAAGTGAGAGATCACATCTGGTTTCCAAACTGTAAGTCCTGTTCATTGGAAATGAAGAAGTATTGAGGCCAGAGGCCCCTATCATATTCTCACTCCATCTCTGGGATAAAGAAGCATGGGAGGTATGCTCTAAGGATGTTAGAGTGCCTCTGAACAATCAATTACACTGTATTCCTGAGAAACATTGGGGCTACATATAGAGAATTTGCCATTACAAATCACATTTGACCCACTCCCACTAAGAAGATGAAACTTTTTTGTCTTTAGAATCTGCTTTGGACCTTTAGAGGAGAATCTTAAACCTAAAGGTACAGAGAATGGGGAAGATTACAATCTCAAAGGCAACACAAATAAGCAGCAAGTTTCCAGCTGTACACAGGAAAAACCATTCATCTGGGACTAAAGAACAGAGGTACAGCTTCATTGGCAACAAAAACTGGTTTCTGCATGCCGAACAATAACTCTCAAATGTTTACCACTTAGAAAATGCTATTTTAACAAGGGAAGAAAAATTGCCACAATGAAAAGAATCTGAGGCACAGAGGACATCTGTCCTTACCCAAGAAGACAAGGTTCCTATAGTTCTCCAGCATCACATCCCTGTACAACTCCTTCTGAGAAGGGCCTAGGTTTTCCCACTCCTCCTGGGTAAAGTCCACAGCCACATCCTTGAATGTTACCAATTCCTTTTGGATCTTCAGGGAACAGTAAATTTGGCAGAAATTTTAGGGGGGAAGTTCCTGATGTTTAAGGTTTAATACAATTACAAGTATCAACGATGTGCCTTTCACAATTTATGAACAGCAATAGCATATATATGTATTTTATATATGCATAATAAAACACATGTCTAATGTGTTTAGTTTATGAAATACTTTATTCTAGAAATTTCTTGTGAAACAGGGCAAGAATTATCATTCTCACTTTACAGATATGAAAATGACTCTAAGAATAGCTAAGTGTGATACCCCATCACACTCATCATCATCTTCTTAAGAGAGAACACAATTCAAATGACCAACTGTTTTTAAATTAAATACCTAATACTAATATTAAGAATATTCAAGTATTATTGATTTCCAATCAGAAGCAAAGAAGCAATCATCCTCCAATACTCAAATATCATTTCCATTGATTAACATTATCCACTGCCATTTCTTTCTATTTGTACCATTTCAGACTACTTCAAACATGTCTACCATTAAAACCCCCTAAATGGCACTTTCTTCTTTAACATTAATAGGTGACATTGTAAAGAATTTCAGTTTGCAAACTACTTTATGGATATTATCTCATTTGAACCTTGAAAAGAGCCTATGAGGTAAATACTTTCTTCATATATAACCTGTGGGAAGTATTAACTGAAAGTGAGAGTTAAGGAGATTAATCAGCTTGAAAATGGATACTTGCTCTGTGTCAGTTAAGTCTATGAAGAGGTAGGATTGAAACCCAAGTCATCCAGGAACCATATGCATCACTCTATCACACTGCCTCCTAAACAATTTAACTTTTAAGGCATATTATAGCTTAACACAATAAAATTCCATGAATAGCTTCTCACAGTTAACTTTTAAATTCAGATGTGTGCATTACTGTATTTGCCTTAATTATTTTTCTTTCTCCAACTGCCTTCTGAGCTGGATTTAACATAGAGATGGTTGCCAACCAGGTCTTATTTTTTCTTCTGCCTCTCCCACGACAAAAATTTTTGTATTGAAGCCAATAAGGTTAACCTCTAGATCAGCTAAAAGAAAAAATAAAAGGATGGATAAGAAGGAAAAGATTCATATACAAACAGATTCTATATTATTTTCCTTCTATGAATGTATTATGTATTTGATGTATTTGTTTAAACTAACTCATTTTGGAACTTATTCTACCTTTTTAAATCTTGCCTAGCTATGATAGAGTGAAGGTCACTTCTCCTCTCTGTCAGTTTCTTCATCAGCCAAATGGGGAAATATTGCTTTCGATACCTGCACATTTCTGTGGGGAAAATGCTGTGTAACTTGTAAGAGATTAATGTAAATCTACGGTATTTTCATATGATTTATCTTTTTATCCATTACAACACCCAGCTTAGGACTCAGCAATCACAGAGTTTGAATGATTTAACTTTGAATGGAAAGAGAGGGATACATGCAGCCAAGGTAGAAAACACATTTACTATGGAGCATGTTGCCCAGAATGATAATATGGTATAAAACAGAGAGAGCCCCAAGAGTCAAGGAACCTGCAGCAGAATCCAGGCTCTGCTACCTGCTACCAGTGTGACCACTGAAAAGGTCCAATGACATTGTGGATTAAGTGCTGACCGGGAGTCAAGAAGACCTGGATGAAACCTTACCTCTTACCTAATGTAAGTTATCTGCACAATTATTTCAAGGCCCTAAAAAGCTGTCTGAAAAGATTCTATAAACCTTTCAAACGTTGAATAAATAACAATTGTTACCACTTCTCCCTGTAGGGCTTTTCCCAAATCCCTAAAATGAGAGAATTGGGCCACAGGATTACTATGGTCTTCTCTCAACTTTCAATTCTACCTGCTGATGAGGCTAGGAAGCATACAATAATAGATGCAGAAACAGAGAGAAGCACCTTGGACACCAGCTAGTCCAGTTCCTCCAATTACAAACGAGGAAACCAAAGCCCAAGGAGATTTGATGCCTGGCTCAATCGAGATATGTCCCATTTCTTAGGTTCCAGGCCACGGATGAGAAACAGATGTTTCTTCCCCTCGAGGACTCAGGTATAATTCATTCCCCGAAAGAACAAACTTGAACTCACTTTGTAGCTTGGAGCTGCCGGGAATACAGGGGCCATCCGGCCCTCCTGGAGAAGGACAGAACTGGGAAAGGAAAGCGACCAAAGACAAGCATTAGTCTACCCGGCCCCTTCCAAACCACGGGCAGGACTAGCCCTCCCGTCCTCCCTTCCCCCGCGGACGGAGCTCACGAACAGCCCAGGCCCCGGCTTCCAGGGCCGGGCACACGAGCAGCACTCGCCGTTCCAGCCCCATTCCCGGAGGGGGACCGAGGGGAGCCTGGCCAGGACGCGGCGGGCGGGCGGGCGCTCAGGGGTGGCGGGACGTGGGGCTGTGCCCAGCTCTCCTTCCCCGCAGACAGGGAGAACGAGACGGGCTCAAGGGCCGGCGGGGGACGGCTAGTCCAGGAAAGGGCCGGACCAGGCACCTGTCAAGAGAATCGCCCGGCCCCGCGCTCACGCAGACCCCCGAGGCAGGGCCTGGCAGCCGGCTCCGCTCAGCGCAGACCCCCGATCCCTGGGGGCAGCTCAGCTCGCCGGGGGCGGCAGAAGCAGGGAAAGGCCGCGGGACACGGTGGGAGGGACGGAGGGACGGTGGGCCAAAGGCCGCAGGATTCCCGGCTCGCGGCTCGGGACGGGGAGAACTGAGGAGACTCTAAGTAACACTCCATGAGCCCAGCTCGGGCTGGGCTGCCCGAGTGACAGCAGAGGCGAACCGGAAGAGATGTCAGAGCGCACTTCCTCCCGCCCCTTCCGCCACTTTCTGTCACCTGTCTCCCGGGGCCTGGGGACGCAGCACTTTGGTGCGTGTTAAGGTTTCCGTGACAACTGCCATAGAGGGTCCCGCCCTATCCTGAGGGAAGCGGGATTTTGAGGCTGGGATTTCCGGAAGTGGAGTGGGCGTGCAGAGGAGGTTTGTGCGCATACCCAGAACAGAAGAGGGCGGCTGTTGGGAAATGCCAGTTTTCTCCTCCAGTTGCTGCCGAAGGTCTGTTTCTTTAGCTTCTTTTCGGGATGAGGCCAGATGCCAGAAGCAGGCACAACAAGACCACACTGAAAACCCTGTTTCCACTCGAGGAGCTTCCAGTATGTGGCTAGTACCACTTACACCTCAATCCATTGATCCCCGGCTTCTTTCCCTGCTCAGTTGAAGCTCCTCCTCACGTGCGGCCTTTTCTGCCCCCTCCTGAGACCTGACCACGTGTTTGCTTGGTCTGTTTTCTTGTGTATACCTGTTGCTTTGCCCTGTAGAATATAAGTGACTTGCAGGCAGGGGCCACAGTTTTTTTGTCTTTGTATTCCCATTGCTTACGTAGAGGACCTACTGGTGCTCCACTTACATCTGGGTCCTTTCCCTGCTTTCTTCGAGCTACAGTGTGCCCAGGCTGTTTTGTGGTTATTTAATTAACCCACCAGGAGGGCTGGGGTTGGGATATAATGTAGAATTTATCCACCAGGTGACACTAACTTCAGGCCACCTATGGATTCCATCAGAGAGTAGTGTATTGTTTAAAAATCTAGATGTGGTTTCTAATCTGTCCCCCAGTTTTGGGGAAAACTGGCTAAAAATCACTGATAAATTCACCAAGAGTTTAGGCTTTTAAGGATTTATTAAAGCTTGGATCTATTCCGTATAGCCAAAGAGACAGAAACCTTTCCTTTCTTAACAGCCCACTTGAAATTCTGCCACCACGAAGATGTCTAGAACCAAAAGAGGAAGATCCCCTCCCACCCTTAGCTTTCTACTTCCTGTCCTCCTCCCAGAAATGGGAGGTTCTTCAAGTTTATTGGCTAAGAGTGGGCTGTGCAGTTCATAGCCTCTGAGAGCACACTCTCCTCAGGATTGGCTAGTGACTAAAATCTAATCACCTTTAAGTGGGTACTTAGTAGTTCCTCATTCACACCCAATTCAAACACTACTAAGTCAATCAAGTCTGACCCCTGGGCATCTACCACAGTAATAAGAGTTTTCTTTCT
Organism: Dromiciops gliroides; assembly: GCF_019393635.1. Lineage (NCBI taxonomy): Eukaryota > Metazoa > Chordata > Mammalia > Microbiotheria > Microbiotheriidae > Dromiciops > Dromiciops gliroides. The sequence goes on along the minus strand of NC_057862.1, from coordinate 622,011,193 downwards.
CCCTAGCATTAGTTTTACTCAGTACCCAATCAATTGTGCTCTGATCTCTCCAGTACCATTGGGTACCGTGTTGCCCAAGCTCTAAAGAGGTATGGCCTGGAATGTGTTTGGAAATTACCAAAATTGAAAATCTCATTCATTTGTGCTCAGTCTTTGTTCCAATACTTGCAAGCTTCCCTGCTCATTCACTGCCCCATCTTCTCCATACATAGGATTTACCAATTTACTTTTTTCTTAGTGGCCCTCTGACTTACTGAAACATCATAACATAACAAGAAAATAGTAGCCTAGCAGAAGAAAAACTGCAAAGGGATTCATAGGACAGAATATTGTATACATTATCCACTGGGGTCTCTGTATCAAATGCTTTTGCTTAATTAAGTTGAAATGACTGATGTAAAGATAAATGAACTCAGTATGACTTTCTCCCCTCCAAATAGTTGGTCTGGTCATTTGAAAAAAACAAAACCAAACCACACACAGCCAAATAGTTCCACTTATAACCATCCCAAGAGAATTTGAGAAAGTCCTCTAGTACATCAATGGAATCTCCCTCTAGCAATCTTATTGCTTATTGGAAGATACAGACAAGCATTTTACAAGATGGACAGATATGGATAGGTTGAAATCCTGGATTGTGGAAACTTTTGGCATTATAAACTATTAGAGACTAATTTTGTAACTGAAGTTTACTATCTTTACTATGAAATTTCAAATTATGGTTTAAAGATAAAAATGTTTTAAATGAATTTCTATCTCTCAGCAAGACAAGACATTAAATTCTCATACCTTTTCCCAGCACATAGTTGTGTGAATGAGCATTTTCATTTCATTCAAGTTTTAAATCAAAATACAGTTATAAATTCAATACAGAACCAGATTTAAGATTGTGTTTGTCTGGAGTTGAACCAAATATTGCAAACCTTAGTTCAAGACCCTGACTGGAACCCCAATAACCCTAGGCATTTTGATATTTTTAAAGATGCAAGAGAAACATTGCTGAAGGCAATGGAATGCTGTACTAGAAAGACTGATAACTGGCAAAAATTTATAGATACAGTTCAAGGACCTGATAAGAGACCTAATAGATTCTATGACAGGTTGTGTAAGTATGCCAGGCAATATGCTGGACTAGACCCATTAGACCCTAGAGACGCCCATATTATCTGCTCTCATTTTGTATACCAGTCCTTACCAGAAATCCAGAAATATTTTAAAAGGCAGTGTCCAGGCTGGAATAGTTTGATTCCCGACAGACTTAAAGAAATAGCAACATATATTTATGAAGGAAATGAGAGAGAAGAAAGGAACAGCAGGACATTTTAGCTCCAGTACAAGAAACAACAAGGCAATGAGACCGGACAGTTGAAAATCACTATCAGCCCCCTAGATTTTGCTCTTACTGCAATAAACAAGGGCACTTGTTGAGGGAATGTAGAACTAGCAAACAAGAACTTAAGAGGGCAATGGCCCGAGAGCCTTGAGAAATTTTGGGGAGAAAATCGGGATAATTATGGAAACTTTTATCATAAAGGAAACAACGGAGGTAATTACAGGCCTTATTACAGGCAGGATCAAAATGGATATAAATCTTTTTAGGAGGACACAGAGAGACAGTATCAGAATAACTGTAGACCCTATCAGGGAGGTACAGAAGGATCAGAATCAGGATAACCATGGACTCCCTCAGAGTGGGGCACAGGATTGATGAGACAAAGGGGAGGGATGGAAAATAAATACTGAAAGCTACATATTTCCAGATCCTGATTATATAAACCCCCTTATACCAATCCATTCACCTCCCCAGAGTAACGAACCCCATGTGACCCTCAAAGTTAGGGACACGTATTATGATTGTCTGCTAGATAGAGGAGCCTCTAAATCAGTCCTAGTGAGCAAACCTGACCCTGAATCCCCAGCTGAATGTAATCATTCATCAGTTGAATAAACCTCCACATTTTCTACCATAAAGAACATTATGACAGCATTAGAAAAATCAATGACAATTCAGAAACCCCTACCACTTTGGCATACAGAGAATTGGGGAACCAATTAAAACAATGTGGTGTATCCCAAACTCTAGCAATATAATAACTTAACTTTAACAAGCTTTTCCTTCTACAGGTAAACCACTGAAAGCACATGGCCTTGTTTTCTGGCCTACCTCAACCTCCCCCACCCTTTCCCTTCCCTCCACTTAACCCTACTTCCTTAAAACCATTTTTTTGTTTATTTGTTTTTGTTTTTGAAAGGCATTGAAAAGACCTGGAATTCACCACTTAAGTTTTCTCATGAACACAAAAGGGTACTTAGCAAATCTTTTGCTTTTTTATTTTTGGTTTTGTTTTGATTTTGACTTTTGTTTCTTTTGCTTTCTTTTTAATTCAATTTTTTAAATGGAGTGAATTTAAAAGACATTTTAAGCATATGCTGTGGGGCCATTGGGCCTCAGAAGCTGAAGAGAACCATGGGTTTAATGAGTTTGTTTATGGGATTATGTTTTTTAAAAAGCTGGGGGGGGTATTGAACCCTATTGCCTGGTTTATCAATAAACATTGAATATTGAGTCTTGCTGATTGATGTTTTATTTCTTTTTGATAAATTGATTATCACTTCAAGTATCTGTTATTGTCATACTAGATAGGGAATTCATGTACAAGATGATGTGGTTTATTTTCTAAAAGAAGATTATGTAATAATGTAATATTATCAGCCATTTAGATTCATTTATCATTGATCTGTCAATGTGACTATGTATACTCTGGGTATGGTTTGGAATTATTGTATATATTACAAGTATATCCTCAGTTATGCAACGTAATATGCATTTTTACCATCATGTTGTCTTTGGTGAAATTAATATGAGATTTATGAATTATGGAAACATCCTTTCAGACAGTGTGTAAAGACTCCAAGGCCTTGAGATACCTTCCAATTTGTATGCCCCTTCTTTGGCAGTTAGGTAACACAGTGGCTAGAGCACTGGACTTGAAATCAGCAAGAATCATCTTCGTAGATGAGTTAAAATCCAGCCTCAGACATTTACTTGCTGTGTAACCTGGAAAAGCCACTTAACCCTGTTTGTCCTAGTTCTTTATCTATAAAGGAGCAAAAATAAGAAATGGTAAACCATTCCAGTATCTTTGCCAAGAAAACTCCAAATGGGGTCACAAAGTCAAATATGACTGAAAAATAACTGAACAACAACTTCAGCATGAGTGGGCATAAAAAGCCCTTTGTAACCAAGAAGACATTCCAACATGACCTGAGGCCACCAGAAAGATGTATCATCAGCTAGGTGGCTTGATTCTTAGCCTTTAGGGCCAATCAAGTCTTGGGGACTGATTCTTTGCTTTCCAGGGAAAGAAACAGCTCAACCCACATGGCAGGAAAGACAGTAGTGAACACTAGTAGATATTTATCCAACACACTCCATCCCTGGGGGTTAAGGACTTCCAGATCTTCCATAAGACTTTCAACCATTTAAATGGTTTTAGCGTGATTAACGGATGAAATATCCTGGGATTACAAGGAATTGGACATAGACAATAATGGAAGAAAAAGAAAATTTTAAGAGTCTGAAAGATATAAAAAACAAAAGATTTAATTTCCCACTGAAGGAGTGACCAAATGTGGAAGAGAACGAAGACAAGATCCTAAGCTGTCTCCCTACTTCAAAAGAATCCTGTATCTCAACAATATTGATCACATGGTGGATGATGTTAAAAGTCTGTAGTTGATTTGTGAGAAAATAATGGGTTTTGGAATGTCCAAAGGCCCCAGCTGGAAAGAATTGATTATATTAAGATTAATTGGATTGATTTTGCTGATTGACTCACTTGAAGTTGACTTGATTGAAACCATACCTACCTGAGATGCTGGCTCTCAGGGGGTGGGTTCTCTGACCTCGGCACATTCTGCTTATGGACCACCCTCAAGTCCAGTGAACCAATGAATTTGGGTGATGCTAGTCAATTAGCTTGAAGCAAAGTGTAAGGACCAGCTCTCCTCCAGACACAGAGAAAGCTTCTACAGGCAGTGTGGTCTCTCAGACAGGCTTATGTTGGAGGACTTGGAGGAAAAAACAGGCGAGGCTGGAGCTCTAGGCTAGATAGGCCTTTTATTAACTTTCTGACCCAAGTATTCTCTTTTTACTAATACTTGGTATGCATTAATAAATGCTTAATGCTCCTAAACTGGTGCTTAAGCTTCTAATTTGTAACTAACAAATATATTAGAAACCCCAGCTAATTTTCACCAAATTTGGGACAGAAATAAGGCAACCGTATTTAATTTTACTCATCACACAATGCTTATCCTGATGTAAAGTGATGAGAATGAGCATAAAAAGCACCAGAGGGGCAGGTAGGTGGCACAGTGGATAAAGCACCAGCCCTGGAGTCAGGAGGACCTGAGTTCAAATCTGACCTCAGACACTTGACACTTACTAGCTGTGTGACCCTGGGCAAGTCACTTAACTCCAACTGCCTCACCTCCCCCCCAAAAAAGAAGAAGCAGCAGCACCAGAAACATCAGGGCTATAGCATAAATTATGAAATTTTAGGTATAGTTACTGATTCTTATCTCTGGTCAGTCTTTTGTAGTAAGAGGTTGAAATGGTCAAGCTGTTTGCAATGGATCTTCCAATGAAAGGAGAGATGGTGAGCAGGAACATTAAGAAAATCAGGGCTAAAGCACAGATGACACCATTGATACAGTGACAAGTTCTTCATCAGGGTTCAGGTTCAGCTGTAGTAAGATATCCAAAGGATCTATGCAGTTCACAGTGGGTCTCCTGATGTAATGCTGACAGTGAACAAAAAGAAGCACCAAGAACATCAGGGCCATTGCACAGATGATACCTCTGATACTCACTTTTTTAAAAAAATCACATTTTAGGATCAACTGCAATAAGGTAATTAAGAGGTCACTGCCACCTTATATTCAGCCTGTCCTAGTACCAATTTTGATACTTGTCCTGTACCACCTCTATTCCATGGGCCACCATCCATGATACCCACCTCTAGGAGGCACATTGGATAAATATCAAATTTTTGTTTCTTTATAGATGTCTACTCAGGGGATACCCTTTTCTTTCAAAAGTGTTGGGTAAAAACTCCCCACCATCTTGAATCTCAGGTTTGACACTGTATCAGTTAAAGGATCCCCTTTCTTCTGGGTTATATTACAAACTTTTAATAGTTATATGGCAATAGTTTGACTTTCTGTGCTCTCAAAAAAGCAAGGCACTTTCCAAGAACACCACCCCTTAGCTTTCCAAGCCCTTTCTTATACATTGTCTAAACTGTCCAAGAGGAAATAGCTATCATTTGAAAAATACCTAAGCTATTTCCTTAGGGTACGTGGATCCCTCTGAGGAGACAAGGACCTCAGAGACCTGGGGCAATGCTGTGCCAGCAAAGAAGGAAGGACAGGAGAAGAGCTAGTCATCTGGAATTATCCAAAAGCACTCTATCCTTATTGGATATATTTATGAAGGCTGAATCCTAGAAACTGCTGAACCAGAAAGCCATCTCTCATCTTAGGCTGATATTGAATCATGATGGACATGACTTCTGGGAAGTGCCAATCTTGTCAATTAGGGACAAACTTCTTGCTTTGAGATGGGGTAAGAGCCAGTTTGCTAGTTAGGGACAGAATAATAATGGTGGTTAGGTGGAAATGGATCTTGGCCTAAGGAGTTGTACAAGAACAGTTGCCTTACCCTTAGGAGGATCAAATGATTCCTTACTCAGTACAATATAGCAAAGTGGCTCCATATCCAGATTGGCAATGGAACTATACCCACTTAGCCAGACCCATGACCACCACCCAGGAATCAGTGTATATGATGAGCTTATCTGATCTCAGTGCTCTTTCACCTACCAACCATTCTAGCTATTGCTCAGCCCATGACAACTTAGGGCCAGTGAAATACAATCGTATATGCCTTGCTTTTAGGAAGGACTAGCCATAGGTAAAAAACAAAAGAACTGCTCAGGAGCCAGATCCACAGAAGTGGAGGCTCATTAGATTTGCTCCCAAGTGTTAAGAGGCCACAACCTGTTTGTGAAGTGCACTAATATACATAGGGCCTATACAAGAGCAATTTTTAATATACCATTCTGGTTTAATGATAGGAGCTATGTTTTACACATCTTGTTAGAAGGGTCTTTTTATATATCCCATTTCATGACAGCCAACTATGAACAGTGATGATATAACTCTGAGCACCTGTTCAATAGCAACCAGAGCCAAGGCAAGCAACTTCTTTTCAAAAGTTGTATGGAGAATGGATACTTTGGGAAGCTTTCATATATTCTCACCACCCAAAAAGTATCTGCCAAAGCCCACTTAACCTGGTCTTTAAGAATAGGGAATTCTGGGGGCAGCTGGGTGGTGCAGTAGATAAAACACCAGGAGGACCTGAGTTCAAATCCAGCCTCAGACATTTGATACTAGCTGTGTGACCCTGGGTAAGTCACTTAACCCTCATTGCCCCACCCCACCCTCAAAAATTAAAAAAAAAAATTTTAAAGAATAGGGACTTCTGGGCATCTAGGTGGTGCAGTGGATAAATCACTGGACTTGGATTCAGGAGGACCTGAGTTCAAATCCAGCCTCAGACACTTGACACTTAACTAGTTGTGTGACCCTGTACAAGTCACTTAACCCTCATTGCCCTGCAAAAAAAACAAACAAAAAAACAAAAGAATAGGGACTTCCAAAAGCATGAGTACCCATGAACTCCCAAGAGTCTAGCTGTATGGGCTGCTTTAAGGCAGTGCAGAAGTTTGTTCTGGGTCCCACTCGAAAGAAGTGAGCTTGCAGGTAACTCAGTAAAGGGAGAACATCAGGGCAAGGAGTCAGGAGAAGTCTCTAAGAACCCAATAAGCCAGTTTATTATTGATAGCAAGATAAATGTCTTAATGTTTGAAGAACACTTTACATATTTCATTTGATTCACTGTTGAACCAAGTCTTTATTAATATAACCTCATTGACTAAATATACTATGTTTTGAAATGTATCATTGAATTCTAATATGTGGAATAAAACTTACATAATAAACTACAGCAGTTGGAAATATAATTTCTATGTACTACTGAGTTGTTTAAAAAAATTATCTTTTGCATAGTATGAACAATCATATTTTTGTCCACACCTAAGGGTGATTGGGAGGGATCCTCCTCCCCATATTCATTCCGTCAATCTTGATCCCACTGGCTCTATTTGCAATGACAGCATTTATGTGTCCTGGCCATTTTCCTGACATCCCAGTCAAATTTAATCTACTGTGATCTCCATCTTTCTTAATGATTTTGAGGAGGGAGACCTATAGCTAAAATATAACATTTAGATGAAGAATACATCCACATGGGGGCAGCTAGATGGCACAGTGGTTAAAGCACTGGCCCTGGATTCAGGAGTGCCTGAGTTCAAATCCAGCCTCAGACACTTGACACTTACTAGCTGTGTGACCCTGGGCTAGTCACTTAACCCCCATTTCCTGCAAAAAACAAAACAAACAAACAAAAAAAAAACCAAGAATACATCCACATGAAGGCAGGATCTAATTGCCCCAACTCATTATCATTGAGCATGGCAAGTTAATGGAGGGAGGCACATAGATCAAATTTACCATACCCCTTTCATTTAGGACCTCTCCCTACTCTTCCCTCAATGTGAGGGAACTGGCTTCAATGCGAATTCACTTTTATGGGGCCAGTTATGCATTACTGTCCATCTAAATTACCTAAAAAGGGACAAAGGAAAGTCTCCATCTGTAACAACTGATTTAACTGGCCCAAAAAAAGTAAAGCTTTTTACAACTTTTCCAAACTTATAAGACTGATGTGGATACCAAATTGGCCCTAATGAATCACACCCTCACTCTAGCATCTCATCTAGTTGCCACTTAAGCTTCTTGTATGGTTAACCTTCCCACTTCCTTGGTGGTGAATGCCCTTCCACCCTACATTCTCTCTATGGAGTAAAACTTTTTCATGGGGGGGGGGGGGGCGTGCGGTTAGTAAGAGTAAAAGGAGAAGTCCAAGATTTTTTTTTTTTGTGGGGCAATGGGGGTTAAGTGACTTCCCCAGGGTCACACAGCTAGTAAGTGTCAAGTGTCTAAGGCCGAATTTGAACTCAGGTACTCCTGAATCCAGGACCAGTGCTTTATCCACTGCACCACCTAGCTGCCCCCAGTCCAAGATTTTTTAACCTCTAATTTTCAAGTTTCATCCTCACTCCCATTCTCAAGTCATACAACACTGATTTTAGAAGGATACAACACATTTTCTCACAAAACTTCTTGGTCAAAAACCATACTTCTCATAATTTGACTAAAAGTTCCTTCCTAAAGCCTGTCCCTGCCCCCAACACTATCACCCTTTCCACTTGCACTACTTATTAGTACCTTCAGCAGCTGCTTGTCTTATTGTAGTCTTTAAAAAATGGGAATCTGTCTCTTTCCATGCAATGTGCTAAGCCAGTTCACATGCAACTTTCTTGGTGCCACCTCAGATTCTCTAAGGCAGATCAAAACAATGAAGGGAGGATAGATCTGGTAATGAATGTACCTTCCCTGTAAACTTTTTCCTGCACTCATTTTACTACTGGCTATGCTAAATGCTGTGAGTTGAGTTGGATTCAAGCTGGTAGTATAACTCCAATATTGGAATGAAATGAGATACTCATAAGTCAATCAAGATTTAACAAAAGGATGTTTAATTATCCATAGCATAAAAAGGATACTTAATAAGAATGCAGCAGTTGTTTGGGCATTCCTCATCTCCTTATGGAAATAAGCCAGGTTAATAGACAAGGATGTGATAACACTCATGGCCTTGGGAGTCTGAAGAGCCAGAGTCAACATGAATGGGCTTTTTTATGCCGTTAGCTGAACAGATAGTCACTTCAACATGGTTTGAGGCAAGCAGAAAGCTATTTAAATTAACTGGACCATTTGGGCCTTAGCTCCCTGGGTCAGCCAAATTTTAGGGACACTTTCCCTACCTTTTAGGGAATGAACTAGCTTAATCTACTTGAGAACTGCTCATCACATTGTCCTACTTGCTTTCCCTTGAACATAAGACTGTCCCCTATAATGCCCTCTTTCAAAAATTTCTTCTCATCCCTGATTTTGTCATGATTCAGCTCAATGGAGTAAGGCAAAAACTGTCACAAGGTAACTATATAATTATATTCACAAGGTTCTATCATCATGAAGGTTTTCTCCAATATGAGAGCTTCAATGTTGAATAAGGGTTCTACTTTCATGGAAGACTTTCCTCCAGTCATTATGCTATATTCATGAGGTTTATTTCCATGGTTAGGGTTCTGATGTTTGCTAAGATATGTGCTGTTGGGGAATGTCTTCCCACAGTTAATTTTAATTATAAAATATCACTTCTCTATGCAATCTGGTATTGAACAAACTGAGATCCAACAAAAATTATTTCCGTATTCATAGCATTTATTAGGCTTCTCTCCATTATGTCTTCTGATTTTGATTAAGGTATGAAACGCCAGTGTAAAACTTGCCCACAATCTTTAACTTTACAAGGTTTCTCCCTAACATGAATTACCTAATATTCCATGAAGTAGGTGCTATCTAGGAAGTTCTTTCCACATTCATAACTTTTCTTTCCTGTAAGAATTCTGATGTTGAGCCAAGCAAAAGGCCTTTTCACAAATCATTATGCATGTAGAGCTCTTCTCCAGTATGAATCCTTTGATATTCAGTGAGCCACAAGCTCCAACAGAATGATTTTTTTCAATAAATACATTTTAAGGTGATGTTTTACTATGGATTTATGATATACAGTCCACTGTGAGGGCCAGTGGAAGACCTTCCCATATTCATGACATTTATAAGGCTTTTCTTTAGTATGATATCTTGGTCTGAGTCATATTTTGATATAGTCCTTCCTTGAATAGTTGCCTTCAAAAGTCCTCTTTCCAGTACAAATTCTCTGAAGTTGAATGAATGCTGGCTGCAGGTTGTCTTGTAGTTGTTATAATTCTTATGAGTTTTCTGATATACAATTAAGTATGAGCTCCTGGGGAAGACTTTCCCACATTCATTACATTTATAAGTAAGGTTTCTCCCCCAACTGAAGTCTCTGATGTAGAGTAATATGTTCTTTGATACTGAAGGTCTTTCCAGAATAGTCACTTAGATTAAAAGCCTTTTCTTGGGGGCAGCTAGGTGGCACAGTGGATAAAGCACCAGCCCTGGATTCAGGAGGACTTGAGTTCAAATCCAACCTGAGACACTTGACAATTACTAGCTGTGTGACCCTGGGCAAGTCACTTAACCCTCATTGCCCCATACACAAAAAAGAAAAGAAAAGAAAAAAAAAGGCTTTTCTATAATATTAATTCTCTGATGTCAATTAACTTTGAACTCTAGTGGTAGGTCTTTATACAATCATTACATAGCAAGGCTTCTCTTTAGTATGGATTTATCTGATGTTAATTTTAAAGTCTAGTGGAAGATTTTCCCACATTCATTTAAGAGATTCCTCCTCTGTGTGACATCTTTGTAGAGTAAGGTATATTTTTATATGAAAAGACTTCCCATAATAATTACCTCCATAAGTGTTCTGTCCAGTATGATTTCTGTTTTCTAGTTAAATGTTAACTCCTGTAGAAGGCCTGCTGAATGAATTCTTTGATGTTTCTTCTCTCTAGGATGAAGTCTCTGATGTTAGGTTAACCATGAACTTTAGGTCTAGGTCTTCCCACAATCAGTATATGTTTATTGCTTCTCTCCAGTATGAATTTTCTGATGTAGAATTAATTGTAAACTCTTGTGGAAAATTTTCCTACGTTCACAATACTCAAAAGACTCCAGTATGAAGTCTCTGATGTATAATAAGATGTTCTTTGATGCGGAAGGCTTTCCCACAGTAGTTACATTTATAAGGTTTCTCTCCTGTATGAATTCTCTGATGTCGATTTAGATGTGAACTTTGGCGGAAGGTTTTTGCACAGTGTTTACATTCATAAGGCTTCTCTCCAGTATGAATTCTCTGATGTAAAGTTAACTCTGAATTCCGGTTGTAAGCCTTCCCACAATCCTTACATTTATAAGGCTTCTCTCCAGTATGAATTCTTTGATGTAGAGTTAATTCTGAACTCTGGTGAAAGGCTTTCTCACAATCTTTACATTTGTAAGGTTTCTCTCCTGTATGAATTCTTTGATGAAGAGTTAACTGTGAACTCTGGTGGAAAGCCTTCCCACAATAGTTACACTTATAAGGTTTCTCTCCAGTATGAATTCTTTGATGTCGAGTTAATTGTGAACTTCGATGGAAGGCCTTCCCACAATAGTTACATTCATAAGGCTTCTCTCCAGTATGAATCCTCTGATGTGGGATTAACTCTGAACGTTGGTGAAAGCCCTTCCCACAATCTTTACACTTGTAAGGCTTTTCTCCAGTATGAATTCTCTGATGTCGTGTTAAATGTGAACTCTGACGGAAGGCCTTCCCACAATAATTACACTCATAAGGCTTTTCTCCAGTATGAATTCTCTGATGTCGAGTTAACTGTGAATTCCGATGGAAGGCCTTCTCACAATAGTTACATTCATAAGGCTTCTCTCCAGTATGAATTCTCTGATGTAGCATAAAGTCTGAATTTTGGCTGTAGACCTTCACATAATTGTTACACTTGTAAGGCTCCTCTGTAGCATGAATTCTCTGATGTAGGTTTAGTTCTGTACTATGGCGGAATCCCTTCCCACATTCATTACACTTGTAAGGCTTTTCTCCAGTATGAATTCTCAGATGGACAGTTAACTGTGATCTCCTGCAGAAGGCCTTCCCACAATGGTGACATTCATAAGGCTTCTCTCCAGTATGAATTCTCTGATGTGCAGTTAACTGTGATCTCCAACGGAAGGTCTTCCCACAATAGTGACATTCATAAGGCTTCTCTCCATTATGAATTTTCTGATGGTTGTTAAGGTATTGGCTATAGGAGAATTCAACTGGACATACATGATATTCATAAGGTTTCTCTCCAGTATGAAGTCTTTCATGTTGGGTAGATTGTGAGTACCAGCAGAAGGCCTTTCCACATTCATTAGGTCTCTCTCCAGAATGCAAGTTCTGGTGTTGGGTAAGGAATGAGCTGGAATAGAAGGCTTTCCCATAATCATTATCTTGATAAGGATTTTTTTTATTATGGATTGTCTGACATTCAACAAGGTGTGTACTCCAGATGGCCTCTATGTATTCATGACTTTTATGGAAATTTTCTCCAGAACGAATTCTGTGATGAGAAATAATTGATGAATTGTGGTTGTTGGTTTACTTATATGCATTACATTCATAAAGTTTGTACCTAATTGGTTTATAAGCTATTGAAAAGATATGAATTATAAACTGAATACATTTTATATTCATTATTTTTTCTTCTTCTTTTTTTTTTTTTTAGTGAGGCACCTGGGGTTAAGTGACTTGCCCAGGGTCACACAGCTAGTAAGTGTTAAGTGTCTGAGGCCGGATTTGAACTCAGGTACTCCTGACTCCAGGGCCAGTGCTCTACCTACTGTGCCACCTAGCTGCCCATATTCATTACTTTTTAATTTTATTTCCTTAAGACAGAATAATGTATGAACTTCTATTAATGGATAATTTATTTATGTAGATATTTTCATATATGGACACCAACTAAAGTAAATGTATTAGACTGAACCAAAAAATTCCACCATATGTTGGGAGTTTTCCTTTGAGTGTTTTTTTACTTGCCTAGAATGTATCTCCTTATGGTTCTTCTGTAGTCCCTCCAATCCTACATAATATTCCAAGGATTCTTCCAATTTAGAAATATGGGAACCATTCCTTCTCAGTTTTTGATGAGTTGGTCCCTTGGTTTCAGGCCTACTTTTCTCATCTGAAAGAAATAAAAATATAAATATTCCCTGTTAAATCTGAAAGTTGAATAAATCCTGTCTTCTGACTTCTTCACCATGAAAAAATTATCTACATTTATTTTTTATATACTATAGGTTTTTGTTCAATTTTAAATAACATTTTATATGAATATTCATCAGGATATTTATCTTTAATTCTTTCTCTATTTTATCTTATCTCGGAATTGGTATAAAGATCTTATTTGCTTGGTAAAAAGGAATTTGGCATGATGTCTTCTTTCTCTACTATTGGAAACCTAGTTACTTATAAAAATAAATATGTTTACTTCTAAACACTTGAACACTCACTCAAAATGATCAGGATCAGGGTGTTTGTTAGGCTTTGGTTTTTGAGGGAATGAGGCATTTGGCATTATATATTTGTGTATGTTTTTACATATCTTAGAAAATATGCACAAATATCAATTTCATCATAAATGAATAATATTTTTGGATATTATTGTGGTCTTTTTGGCTATGATTTAATTTTTAAAATTCAATATTTACTTTTATTTAATGTGTGTACCTAATTGTCTTCTTTTGTTTTATCTTTTTCTGGTTTAAATATTGGGACCATAGGGGTTTTGTTTGTTTGTTTGTTTTTGTAAATGGAGTTTAGCAGAATACATTATTTCTCAACTTTGAAAAGAATAATGAATTTGCTTAATATTAGCAAGCATGGGAAGGCATACGAACTGAAAAAATATGGTAAAATAGGAAACGATATACAGTTAAACAATGTAAATGGAAAACACAATGACAAAATTATTTAAAAAAAAATAAATACCAAGAGAATATAACAATTAAGTAAGGGGGCAAAGAAAAAATACAAGAAAATATTTCTTCCATTACTTGCCTAGGTCTGAGAGTATAGGTTTGAAATATAGCATTATATTTCAGAATCCTGATGTGTTTATTAGTTCTACTTATTTTTTAAAAGAAATCTTTAGGATATAGCTTTCTGGGGGTATAGAAGTATAATGAGAAAAGTAGCTAATGTGAAAATAAACTATGAATATATTTTTCAAACTTTTAAGCATTTGTGAAATGTTCAAATACACATGTAGCAAAAATTGGGCATCAAAGTAATACTCTTTAAAATGAAAAAAATAAGTATTTATTTGTAACTAAGAGTAGAAACATTTTTTATAATGCATCTTTAGTAACTTCAGAAATAAAACCAGGATGTCTTTTTCCCCCTCAATATCATTCAAGAAGACAAGAAAAAGAAATTAATCAAGATTATTAACTTAACATTGTTAAAAGGGAAGAAAGCTGGCTCTGGAGTAAGACCAAGGTCCAGAACCTGCCTCTGATAATTACCACCTACTGTGAATTTCGGCCAGTTATTTTAACCTCTCTGTATTTCAACTTCCTACCCTATAAAATAAAGAGTTGCACTAGACCTCCTCTGTGATCCCCTCTAGCTTTAGATCAACGATCCTAGAGCATCAACAAAGTAGCAAAATGCAAACCAAACTTATGTAAAAGTATACAACACTGCCTGTACATTCATAAGAAAACCAGAAGAAAAAGATAAGACAAATGATCTGAGGGGAATCCAACAGAGAGAGGACTTCATACAAATATGGATAAAACATATTTAAATAATTGGAGACATTCATTATTCATAGTTGAATCCCCACCCCCATTGAGATCAGAATTAAATTTTTGAAGGTGAATGGTCCAGATTAGTTTTATGGATTTCATGAAGGAGGTGAAATCCAGATATAGAAAAATTCCCGTAGGAATGCAATTTATCAATTAATATATAACTTGAAGGCTTAAGACATTTGTCAGGTGAGTGAGAAATTAAGTAGTTTGTGCAAGGTTAAAAGCAATCCCTCTACATATTTCCTTGATTCCATTTCTTCTCTTTTTATCCAACAGATTACCCTCTCACAATCATCTAATTTCTCTCTCTAATCTTCAATATCTTACTACTGGCTTGTTCCTCATGAATTTGTAAAGACTAACATGCATGAACTAACACTAAGTAAAGTAAGCTAAAACATGCTACTGGAAAAGCATTCTTATATATGAAAAAAAAACTAGTAAAACTGTAGGGAAAAAAAAAAAACCTTTGAAATACCTATGATCACAATAAATACTACCACTGGTTTTACTATACTGGCATAAACTGGGGACAAATTTCCCTAGCCAAAAAGAAAATTAAAATGCATGTTTTAACATTATTATACATAATGTATAACATGTGGATAATGATTTAAAAGAACAAAAAAAATAAAAACATGGTTCTTGATCTGTCAACAAATATAGTAAAAAGGATATTAAAGTAAATAAAATAGAAAGGGTATCAAAATTGCACCAACTCAATTTGTGCAATATTCGGGGCACAAAAATCTGATATAGAAAATATAGACTACTTTAGATAACTCATGATTCGCCTGTGAGAAACTGGAACCCATATTGTGAAAAAGCTCAAGTAAACTTGAAGCAAAGCTAAAGTACATTTGAGTATAGGGATGGAAAATTATAAAAACTATAAAGTAGGGGCAGCTAGGTGGCACAGTGGATAGAGCACTGGCCCTGGATTCAAGAGGACCGGAGTTCAAATCCGGCCTCAGACACTTGACACTTACTAGCTGTGTGACCCTGGGCAAGTCACTTAACCCCAATTGCCTTACAAAAAAAAACAAAGCAAAACAAAACAAAACTATAAAGTATAAGCCAAAATAATGCAAAATAATTAAAGAGGGTGGTTGCTAATAGTGGAACAAATTACAAAAATTACCATAAAAGAGGTGGTATCTGAAATGTAATTTACAGAAAGCCAAGGGTTGCAAGAAAAGGAGGAGAAGAATGGAAAGAAATAGAGGCAGAAAAAGGAGGCAGTATGTATAGTGGGAAAAGAAATGGATTCATGGTCAAAGGACCTAGGTTCAGATCTCACCTGTTACTTAGTAACATATATGACTTTGGACAACTGACTTAATCTCTCAGTTTCCTTATCTGTAAAATGAGCAGGTTGGACTAAATGACCTGTAAGCCTTCCTAACAGCTCTAAATATACAATCCAATTAGTAATGGAACAAGTCCAAAAAAGCAGGTGGGAATCAGATTGTAGGAATCTTTAACTGTCAGTTTCTATTTTATCCTAGAAATAATGTAAGAAAAACACCTTAAAAATTGAAGCTATACAAAAGTAGAGCAAACTGAATCAGAAGGAAGTGGGTTTGTCCTCATTGCAGGTCTTCCAGAAAAGGTGAGATGACCATATCAGATATAGTGTAGTGGTAATTTCTTTATAGTTATTGGTTAGACTGGATGCCCAATGAGTTCTGTTCTCACTTGGATATTCTGTAATAAGGAGCCATTGGAGATTTCTTTTTTTTTTTAAGTAAGGTCAAGAAGTAGGGAAATGAGATGACAAATTCTGTGCTTCAGGAAACCAAGTCAAGTAAATGAGCATTTATTAAGCACTTATGATTTTCCAGGCACTGTGCTAAGTGATAAAGATATAAAGAAAGGAAGAAATAGTCTCTGTCTTCAAACAATTCATAGTCTAATGAAGAATACACCATGCCAATATCAGTGTGCAAATAAACTATAGACTGGATAACTGGAGATAATCTCTGAGGGAAGGTCCTAAGATTAAAGAACAACCAACGCTTTTTGTAGAAGGTAGTACTTTAGCTCAGATTTGAAGGAAGGGAATCCAGATGGAGAGGAGGAAGTAGTTCCAGGCATGGAGGACTGCCAGTGAAAATGCCCAGAGTCAGGAGATGGAGCATCATTTGTAACGAACAGCAAGTGTAGCTGGATCATGGGACATATGGAGAAAAATAAAGTTTAGAAGGGTAGGAAGGGGCTAGGTTGAAAGGACTTTATAATCTAGAACAAAAGATTTTATATTTGATCCTGGAATAATAGGGAGTCACTGGACTTTAATGACCAGGGTTAGACCTGGAATTTTGGAACAACTGAGTAGAATAGGGAATAGAGAGGCAGTGGATGGCCCAGCAGATTACCACAATAAACTAGGCACAAAGTAATGAAGGCCTGCACTTGGGTGGTAGCATTGCCAGGAGAGAAGGGGGCATATACGAAGGACATCAGGAATATCAATTTGGCAGCAGCATGGAGAATCAATAAGACAGCGCAGTATCTTGTAGAGAGACATTAATTAAGAATTTGTTTTGTTTTTTGCAGGGCAATGAGGGTTAAGTGACTTGCCCAGGGTCACACATCTAGTAAGTGTCAAGTGTCTGAGGCCAGATCTGAACTCAGGTCTTCCTGAATCCAGGGTCAGTGTTTTATCTACTGTGACACCTACCTGTCCCTAGAGAGACATTAGGAGACAAGAAGTGATAAATAAAGTGATAAAGTAAGGTAGAATTTGTGTGAATAGAGAAAAAAGGAGATAAGAAAGATTCTGTAAAAATAGGACCAATAACACTTGATAACTTACCAGATAAAAGGGTTGAGGGAGAAAGAAGAGTCAAGGCTGACTCTGAGGTTGCACAATCAGATGAATGGAAAGATAGGATAGCATCAGTAAACTTGGGAAGTTTGAAGGGGGAATGAATTTTGGGGGAAATATGAGTGGTTCCATTTTGGACATGTTGAGTCTGAGGTACCTCAAATCTAAGATTACAGAATACTGGGGAAGAGTATCATCACTCAATAAAAACATAAGGAAAAACAGTAGAAATAAGGAGACAAATAGTAATGGAAATATGTCATATTATATACCATAATGAGATCCATATGTACCAATAATCTATAAATTTTTTTCAAACATATTTAAATACTACAAAAATAAATTCATTCTCATTCTCTCTCTCTCTCTCTCTCTCTCTCTCTCTCTCTCTCTCTCTCTCTCTCTCTCTCTTTCTCTCTCTCCCCAGAGATTTTATTTATAAAATATGACCACAAAGGGCCCATGCTTCCAACTCTTGGGGAATGGCTAAACAGATTACGAATAATTTAAAATGGATTATTATTATTTTTATACTAGTGTAATTGTTATTCCTGAAGAATACAAAAATAGAAAGACTACCCTATACTAAAGTAGATCAAAGAAAGCAATTTGATGATATACACTCCAAAAAGAATTATATTAAAAAACAGAACATAATTCTAAGAAACATTTAGAAGAAAAAAATGAGGAGATATGTCAGAAAATAGGATGTTTTTGCTATTGTTTTATCTTTTCCACTTGTTCTCTAGCAGCCTTCCCACCCTGGAGACTCACTTTCCTGAGTCATTAGTCTCTAGCTAAGACTACATTTCCAAAGTGTCCAGGCTATGCTCACTCTATTGCTGGCTCCCACTATTCCCCATACCCTAACCACATAACCTATTCCCCTCTATCTCATGCTTTTTAGCTTCGCTTTCCTGTATTTTCTTCCCTCCATTAAACTGTAAACTCTTTGAAGGTGATTGCTTTCTAAATTGAATTTGTATCCTCAGAATTTAAGAAAAAGCCTAATACACAAAGTGTTCTATCTATGTGTTCAAGTTGGTGTTCTCATTTTTTATTTTTAAAAATTTATTTAGTATTATTTACCCCAATTACATATAAAAACAAATTTTAACATTAATCTTTTAAAACCCTGAGTTCCAAATTCTCTCCCTCCACCCCACCTTCCTTGAGAAGACAAGCAATTTGATATAGGATATACACATGGAGTCATGCTAAACATTTCCATATTAGTTATGTTGTGAAAGGAAAAAAAAGACCAGCAACAACAACAAACTTAAGAAAAATAAAGTAAAAACAAATTATTCTTCAATCTGTATTCTGGCACCATCAGTTCTTTCTCTGGGGATGGATAGCATTTTTCATCATTAAGTTCTTCAGAGTTCGTTTGGATCATTGTATTGCTGACAAAAGCTAATTCATTCACAGCTGATCATCTTACAATTTTGCTGTTGCTTTGTACAGAGGATATTTCACTTTGCACCAGCTCATGTAAGTCTAGGTTTTTCTGAGAGCATCATGCTCATCATTTTTATTATTATTATTATTATTATTATTATTATTATTTTTGGGGGCAGGGAAATGAAGGTTAAGTGACTTGCCCAGGGTCACACAGCTAGTAAGTGTCAAGTTTCTGAGGCCAGATTTGAACTCAGATCTTCCTGAATCCAGGGCCGGTGCTTTATCCACTGTGCCACCTATCTGCCCTCTGCTCATCATTTCTTATAGCACAATAGTATTCCATCATAACCACATACTGATTTGTTCAGCCATTCCCCAAATGATGAGCATCCCCTCAATTTCCAATTGTTTGCCACCAGAAAAGAGTTGCTATAAATATTTTTGTACCTAAAGGTCCTTTTCCTTTTTGTTTTTTATTTCTTTTTGGATATAGTCCTAGTAGTGGTATTGCTAGGTCAAAGAATACGCATGGTTCTGTAACAATTGGAATGACGCCACCTGCTGAAGACTTACTGTAGGAACACTTTGCCATGAGGAGAAGGCCTCTGAGGGCAAGCCATGCAGCTTTTTTTTGGCGTCAGGAAGTGACGTTTGCTTCTGGGAGGAAGAGGAGGCGAGGCTGGCTCTCTTGCTCTCTTTTGCTAGGTCTCTTGTGGAGAGCAGAGAAGGAGAACTGTAGCTCCCCGAGATAGATAGATGAATCTAGGCCTCTCTCTTCACCAAATTCTTATTCTCCTTAATAAATGCTTAAAAGTTTAAACTCTTGCTACAGCTTACAATTTATTGGCAATGACTCATTAGATATTTTAGACAGCATAGAATTTTAGCCCCTTACAATTCTATAGCCCTTTGAGCATAGTTCCAAAATTTCGCTACAGAATGGTTGAATCAATTTATAATTCCATCAACAATGCATTGTCAGGGGCGGCTAGGTGGCACAATGGATAAAGCACTGGCCCTGGATTCAGGAGGACCTGAGTTCAAATCTGGCCTCAGACACTTGACACTTACTAGCTGTGTGACGCTGGGCAAGTCACTTAACCCCCATTGCCCTGCAAAAAAAAAAACCCCAAAACAAACAATGCATTGTCTCATTTTTCCCACATTCCCTTCAATATTTGTCATTTTCATTTTCTGTCCTATTAGCCAATCTAATAGGTATGAGGTAGTATCCCAGAATTATTTTGATTTGCATCTCTCCAATTAATAGTAAGTTAGAGAAATTTTTTTCCCCATATAACTATAGATAGCTTTGATTGCTTCATCTAAAAACTGTTCATGTCTTTTGGTCGTTTCTCAATTGGGGAATGGCTCTTATTTTTTTTATAAATTTGACTCAGAAAAATAAAATAAAATAAAAAATAAATTTGTCTCAGTTCTCTGCATGTTTGAGAAATGAGGCCTTTATCAGAGAAACTCACTTTAAATTTTTTTCAGTTATTATTGCTAACTATATTTCCCTACATCCTATCTCTGCCCCCACCCCCACCCCTACCTCAGTTATTCTATTCTCTAGCCTTTCACCCTGTCCCTCCTCAAAAGCATTTTGCTTCTAATTACCCCCTCCCCCAATCTATCCTCCTTTCTATCACCACCCCCTTTTTCTTATCCCCTTCCCATCATATTTTAATACAGGGTTAGATATTTTCTATACCCAATTGAGTATATATGTTATTCCCTCTTTGGGCTAATTCTGAAGGTTCACTCCCTCCCTCTCACCTCTCACCCCCTAATTTTAGTTTAGATATCATCCTTTCATATTCAACTCATACCTTTGCCTTTTGTCTATATATACTCTTTCCAAGTGCCCTAACAATGAGAAAGTTCTTACTAGTTACAAATATCATCTTCCCACGTAGGAATGTAAACAGTTTAACCTTATTGAATCCCTTAAGAAATTCCTTTTTCTTTTTACCTTTTTAGGTATTGTTGTTGTTGTTCAGTGATGTCTGACATTTTGTGACTGATTCTTTGTGACCCCATGACCCAGGGCTTGTCAATGCTGCCCTGGGGTTTTCTATGCTAAAGACACTGTAGTGGATGGCCAATTTCTTCTCCAATAGTTTAAGACCAAGATTAAGTGACTTGCCTAGGGTCACATAGCTGGTGTCTAAGACTGGATATGAACTCAGGACTTCCCAACTCCAGGCTCAGCGTTCCATCCACTAAGCCACCTAGCTGTCCCCAAGTAAGTGTGTGTGTGTGTTTGTGTATATATATATATATATATATATATATATATATATATATATATATATATATATATATATACATAAAAGAATGATCAAGGTATATTTTTAGTACATGGACAATGAGGGGATTTGTTTATGCACATTTGCTTCGAGTTCCCTTAAAGGTGTGCTTCACAAAGATCTATATTTGCCTGATTTTCAACGACTCACCTGGACTGATGGTTCTTGATGCTTCTCTGTCCTGCATCCTGGGTGCTTCCCCTTCTTCCAAATGGGAGATCACATCTGGTTTCCAAACTGTAAGTCCTGCTTATTGGAAATGGATAGATGTTGAGGACAAAGGCCTGTATCCTATCCCTATTCACTATTTGGGTTTAAGAAGCATGTTAAGTATATCTGAAGGGGGTCTGGAGGACCTCTGAAGTATCATCTGTATTGTTTTCCTTAAATGGTTGGGAGTCAGACACAGGGGATTTACCATTACAAATGAAAGTACATTTGATTCATTCCCACTAAGAGGATAAAACTTTCTTGTCCTCAGACATCTACACTGGAACTTTGGGGGGAAATCTTTGACTTGTCAGACAAAGAATGATGGAAAGGTTACAACTTCAAAGGTACCACAAACAGGTACCCAACAACCAGCTATACACAGTAAGTACCTTTTTACCTGAGACTAAAGAGCCAAAGCAAATCATTGGTGGCTACAAAAGGATTAGCAAATTGGTCTTGGCATGTCTTAAACTCTTATTTATCATTTAGATTAGATTATCTATGTTTATCATTTAGAAAATGTTAATCTACTATGCCAAGTAAGAAAGACTCCACTATGGAAAGAATCAGAGACACAAGAGATAGTTCTTCTTACCCAGGAAGACAAGGTTCCTATAGTTCTCCAGCATTACATCCCTGTATAACTCCTTCTGGGAAGGGTCCAGGTTTCCCCACTCCTCTTGGGTAAAGTCCACAGCCACATCATTAAATGTCACCAATTCCCGTTGGACCTTCAAGTAGTTATAAATTTGGTAGGAATATTGAAAAAGTCGTTCCTGATGGTTAGTATTCCAAGTCAAATATATAGAGTACCAATTATTTACCTTTTACTTTGTGCAAACAACTATAGCAGCTCTGTGTATATTGCATGTACTTGATTTATAAAGTATTTTTTCTAAAAAAAAACCCTTTGAGATAATGCAAGAATTTGTCATTTTACAGATTAGAAAATTGAATCTAAGAAAGGCTAACTCACATATCTACAATCACCTGTCCATAATATCGTTAAATGAACATGTGAATTAGACATGTCTCTCAAATGCTCAATTCATAATTTGCTATCAACAGTCTCACAATACACAACAGTAACATTTGTTATCATGATCCAAATACTAGTGATTACAATTAGAAGCAACAACACAATCTTCCTCCCCTAATAATCAAATGTAATTTCCTTTGGATAACATTCTTCAGTGCCATTTCCTCCTTTTTGTATCATTTCAGACTAATTCAAACATGCCTACTATAGCTGTCCCCTAGATGGCTCATTACCAAGTAGTCTACATTTGTATAGTATTTCATTTTGAAAACTGCCTTTTATAATTATCTCTTTTAAACCTTCCAAAGACCCTATGAGGTAGATACTGTGTGTATTACTTTATTCCAGTTTGTAGATGAGAAAACTGAAGACCAAGGAAGTTAACTGACTTGAAAAAGGTCACATAGTATTGAGAGGCAGGACTGGAACCCAAGTCTTCCTGGATCCATGTATAATACCAACCATGCCACCAAACTGCCCTCAACCACTTTAAGAAATCTTGTAGCTTGGGGCAGCTAGGTGGAGCAGTGGATAAAGCACTGGCCTTGGATTCAGGAGGACCTGAGTTCAAATCCAGCCTCAGACACTTGACCCTTACTAGCTGTGTGACCCTGGCCAAGTCACTTAACCCTCCATTGCCCTGCAAAAAAAAAAAGAAAGAAAGAAAGAAATCTTGTAGCTTAACACTAGAAATCCACAGATAGGCATTCTCAAAAAGTGAACTTTTAACAATAAGTTTGAGCCAAACACGATGATTTGTATTATTATAATTGACTTGCAGTTATTTTAATCTGTACAATTACCCACTGGGCCACACTAAACCACAGAGATGAAGAGTCAATAATTCTGTCTTAATTTTTTCTCCTGTCTCTCCCACAACAAAAGTTGGGTTAACACTACCTCAAAATAAGAAAAAGAAGGCAAAATTAATATAAAGGAAAACATTTAGAAACCACTAGATTCTATACTATTTTTCTTCTCCAAATACATTAGAGTACTTAAAATCTAAACTGAAGCATTTGAATACTGCTTAACTAACTGATCTTGGGCAAGTTATTGCTCTCTGTCACTTTCCCCATCTGTCAAATGAAGAAATAATGTTTGCACTATCTAAACTTTCTGTGAGGAAAGTACTTTGTAAGCTTAGAAGACTGATTTCAATATTATTATCATATCATCATTGTCATTATCATTATTCCTCTTTTACAACACTTAGATCAGGAATTAGCAATGAGAAGATTTGAATAAGTGATCTTTGGATTGAGAAGAAAGGATCAGCAGCAAAGTAGAAGGCACATTCCCTATAAAGTATGTTATCCAGAGTGGCAGCATGGTATGGTGCAGGGGGGAAAAGCCCTAGGAATCAGAAGACCTATGACAAAATGCTGGTTCTTTTACATTCTACAGGTGTGACCTCAGATGTGAAGCATGACATTGTGGATCAAGTGCTGAATGGGAGTCAGGAATATCTGGGCCCAAAACTCACTTCTTACTAGCCCTGCTCTCCTGTAAAATGAAGATAGTATTTGTAGAGCCCATATACAGGGGTGTTGTAAAGCCCAAAAGAGCTGTCCCAAAGAAAGGATTTTGAAAATCGTCAAACGTTGAATAAATAACAATTGTTACCACTTCTCCCTGTAGGGCTTTTCCCAAATCCCTAAAATGAGGGAATTGGGCCACAGGATTACTATGGTTCTCTCTCAACTTTCATTCTACCTGCTGATGAGGCTAGGAAGCATACAATAATAGATGCAGAAACAGAGAGAAGCACCTTGGACACCAGCTAGTCCAGTTCCTCCAATTACAAACGAGGAAACCAAAGCCCAAGGAGATTTGATGCCTGGCTCAATCGAGATATGTCCCATTTCTTAGGTTCCAGGCCACGGATGAGAAACAGATGTTTCTTCCCCTCGAGGACTCAGGTATAATTCATTCCCCGAAAGAACAAACTGAACTCACTTTGTAGCTTGGAGCTGCCGGGAATACAGGGGCCATCCGGCCCTCCTGGAGAAGGACAGAACTGGGAAAGGAAAGCGACCAAAGACAAGCATTAGTCTACCCGGCCCCTTCCAAACCACGGGCAGGACTAGCCCTCCCGTCCTCCCTTCCCCCGCGGACGGAGCTCACGAACAGCCCAGGCCCCGGCTTCCAGGGCCGGGCACACGAGCAGCACTCGCCGTTCCAGCCCCATTCCCGGAGGGGGACCGAGGGGAGCCTGGCCAGGACGCGGCGGGCGGGCGGGCGCTCAGGGGTGGCGGGACGCGGGGCTGCGCCCAGCTCTCCTTCCCCGCAGACAGGGAGAACGAGACGGGCTCAAGGGCCGGCGGGGGACGGCTAGTCCAGGAAAGGGCCGGACCAAGCACCTGTCAAGAGAATCGCCCGGCCCCGCGCTCACGCAGACCCCCGAGGCAGGGCCTGGCAGCCGGCTCCGCTCAGCGCAGACCCCCGATCCCTGGGGGCAGCTCAGCTCGCCGGGGGCGGCAGGAGTAAGGAAAGGCCGCGGGACACGGTGGGAGGGACGGTGGGCCGAAAGCCGCAAGGAGCCCGGCTCCCGAGTCCTGGACAGTGAGAACTAAAGAGACACAAAGCAAGTCCATGAGGCTGTACTGCCGGAGTGACAGCAGAGGCGAACCGGAAGAGACGTCAGAGAGCATTTTCTCCCGCCCCTTCCGGCCACTTTCTGTCACCTGTCTCCCCAACCCTCCAGAGGCAGCACTTTGGTGCAAGTTAACGTTTCCGTGGCAACCGCCATAGAAGGCCCTGCCCTACCCTCACGCAAAGGGCGGGGAATGGGGGTGGAGTCGGAGAGCTGATGAGGTTTCTGCCCATGCTAAGGACAGTAGATGGCAGCTGTTGGGAGATTTCGGTTAGTGCCACCTGATAGCCAAATTCTATACAAACACCCTAACCCTTCCAAAATTAAGGCAGCCTGGTCATTTTATAGATTGAAGGAAGCAGGGTAAGGTCTCAAATGTAAGTGGTCCTCTACATGCTACAACCTGTTCTAGGTGATGGACTACAAGTTGTCCCTGCCTGCAAGGCATTACATTCAAAGGGGAGAATCTACAGGAGTATATACAAATCAAGCACATGGTCGGTCCAGGGAAAGGGGTGGGTAGGTCTGGAGGGGGAAAAGGCCCCTTTTGGCAAGACGAACTTCAACCGAACTGGGAAAATTTATGGATTCCACTAAAAGTCGCGATTCAGCACCCTGCTGGAAGCTCCTAGTGTGGAAACAGGGTTTTCGATGTGGTCTTGATGTGCCCAGCTTCTGGCATAGGGCCTCATCCCGAAAGGAGGCTGAAGAAACTGACCCTCACTGGGACAGGAAGGGAAAGGATTTTGACATCTTCCAACAGCTGGCTGAATGTGCACCTTTAAAAAGCAAGATTATTTATGCTAGCTCAAAAGATGCCATTAAAAAGAAATTTACAGATATTAAACACAAGTGGCAACTAAATGGCTTGTATGACATTAAGGTTCGTTCAACACTTGGAGACAAATTGGGAGGGAATGTAGTAGTTTCACTTGAAGGAAAACCTTTATAAAATGACAGTGAAGTGCCATCTGGAAGTAGCTTCCATTTCTGCAGCTTCATCAGTTTGGAATAGTGTTAGGTTTTTCACCTTTACCATACCTTCCCAGAAAAGTTAAAAGGGATGTCAGTAATTTAAGCAGCCTACCAGTGATTGCCATTAGACTGTTTCATCCTGGTAGTTATATGTAGAACCAGAGGAATGCCTTCACATCACAATTTTTTGGGGGGGAGGGGGGGAGCTGGGCAATGAGGGTTAAGTGCTTTATCCACTGTGCCACCTAGCTGCCCCCTTCACATCACATTTTACCAAAACAAATGGCATTATGTGCATCCTTTGCAGAACTAAGATGAATACTGTAAGGAATTAATTGTGATCTGGAGTTTTTTATAACCCCATCTTTGCTTCATCATGGTCAGACTGAAAAGATGCAAGCTTTAAAAGCCTAAGAGAAGATGGATGTGTACTTTAAGAGATTATAGAACAAACACAGAGAACATTTATTGAATCTAAGTATCAAAATAAAGTACCTAAGCCCCATTTAGGAGTTCCCCCAAGCCCAAATGGGCCTGGCCAAATTATAATAGGGACAGTCCAGGGGGTACGTTAAACCAATTGGAGAATCAACTTGGCTATAGAACCACCCTGCCTCAGAGAGATACAGGAAGGAGGGAGAGGAGGACTCTCAGAAACAGTCAGAGCAGGAGGAAGGGGGAGGGAGAGAGGGAGAGAGGGAGAGAGGGAGGGGGAGGGAGAGGGAGGGAGGGAGGGAGGGAGAGAGAGAGAGAGAGGGTGGGGGAGGGAGAGGGAGAGGGAGGGAGGGGGAGAGGGAGAGGGAGAGGGAGAGAAGGAGAGGGGGAGAGAGGGAGAGAGGGAGAGAGGGGGAGAGGGGGAGAGGGGGAGAGGGGGAGAGGGGGAGAGGGGGAGAGGGGGAGAGAGAGGGAGAGGGAGAGGGAGAGGGAGAGGGAGAGGGAGAGAGAGAGAGAGAGGGAGAGAGAGAGGGAGGGAGAGAGAGAGAGAGAGAGAGAGAGAGAGAGAGAGAGAGAGAGAGAGAGAGAGAGAGAGAGAGAGAGAAAAGCTGGTGTGATTTTTGATCTTCAGACCTAACCAGGGGACACTGCAAAGCTGATTCTCATTAGAACTAAAGATCCCAGGTGGTGGTAACTTTGTGTTCCTTCCAGGAGGCTGGCTTGTTAAGCCAGCTGAGCTGGAAACAAGTTTAGTGTTTGAGTTAGTTTTTTACCAGACCTAAGCTGTTCTGAGTAGCTGAGGAGGCAGAGCTTATTCGAGGTACCTGGGGGCCTTTTTACTCTTAGAGATTTAGATTCTAACTATCTCTATCTCCTTTCTCATTGTACCTGGCCTTTTTACCCTGTACTTGTGTTGTATTATTGTTCCCATTAATAAACCCTGATTTGTTTATTGAAAAAGAGGCTGTTGGGGCAGCTAGATGGTGTAGTGGATAGAGCACTGGCCCTGGATTCAGGAGGACCTGAGTTCAAATCTGGCCTCGGATACTTAACAATTACTAGCTGTGTGACCCTGGGCAAGTCACTTAACCCTAATTGCCTCACACACAAAAAAAAAAAAAAAGAAAGAAAAAGAGGCTGTTAATCTCCTTTCTTATTAGTCTGGGAGATATAACTGGAAAAGAGGCACTTTGGAGAAGGGGGAACTCTGGACCTAGAGGTCCCCCATTATTTTCTGAACCCCAATATTACAGCGAGTCACCCAATTAACTCCCAATACTAAATTTGGCCCTAACAATATGATAGTCAATATATGAATACCTTAGAAAACTGCAAAGGGTTAGCTAATTGAATGGCTTGAAAGTATGATCCACTAGTCAGATGCTGAACTTCATTCAGTATTACTTAGAGTTGCACTTCATTGCATTTCATACATACACACACACATATATGTGTAATTATGCACTGAAAGCACTTTTATGTAATAAGGTTGTCCCTCTCAAAAAGGGACAATTAAGTTGTCATAACTGTCATCAAATTATTTTAGTACCTCAGTGTTCATCCTGTTATCTTCCTAAATGAAGTAGCTGTTAATGCCTTTTTATTTTTCATTGAATGTACACTACAGAACAGGAGTAGGAGTTAAGTGTTTACCATGTGAGTCTTGCAGCACTAAAGATATTTTGAATAATGTAGTTATAATGGCAATTTCTTTATGAAAAGAACCTTAAATCTAACAGTGTTCTTGAGACCAAACTCCCCACCCCCACAAAATTGGCTGTACCTAGTCTGTCTAAAATATCTAATGAGTGGTCGCCAATAAATTATAAGCTTTAGTAAGAGTTTAGACTTTTAAGCATTTATTAAGGAGAATAAGAATTTGGTGAAAAGAAAGAGAAAGGCCTAGATTCATCTATCTCTTAAAGGGAGAGTGCATTTCTAGCTCCCTTCTCCACCCAAGTCCTGAGGAAAGAGAGTGAGAGAGCCAGCCTCGCCCCCTCTTCTTCCCACAAGCAAATGTCACTTCCTGATGCCAAATAAAAGCTGCATGCCCTTGCCCTTAGAGGCCTTCTCCTCATGGTGGAGCTTTCCTACATTAAGTCTCCAGCAGGTGGCATTATTCCAATCGTTACAGTCCCCCCTTTGTTTCTTCAAGAAACATGGTGTGTTTCCTTGATGAAACAGTCAAAAAATAACAATGTAATAGCCTATGCTAGCAAACAATGTGTTAATAACAATAAAGGGAGAGAGAAAAGTTTTGTCTAGAGGGGTGGTCCCTCATGAACCAATGCTTTGACTCTGCAGAGAATACATATTACAAATGGTGTACATAACAACAGAAAGGAATAAAAATCAACAAAACAAAACTGTTCATTTAAAGTCTTTGAAAGTCTTTTCTCAGATGGTTCTTGGGATGTCCTCTGTGTGTAGTCGTGGAATGGAAGTCTTTTCAGGGGTTGATGTGTGGATGCTGGTAATCAGGAAAATTTCCTACAAAATTGAGCTTAACATAACTTTAAAATAGCTTTGTCAATAATCAAATCAAACAATGAGAGTTTTCAAAAACATGTCTAAGGGAATTCAGAATCTTAGTTGTTATACATGAAACATATAATAAAACAAAAATTGAAACATTCTCTAAAACTTAATATTACTATAGTCTCCCCTTGTGGAGGGTAAATTGAGAAAGACAATTGCTGTGATATTAATTTATTTTTTTTAGTGAGGCAATTGGGGTTAAGTGACTTTTCAGGGTCACACAGCTAGTAAGTGTTAAGTGTCTGAGGCTGGATTTGAACTCAGGTACTCCTGACTCCAGGGCTGGTGCTCTATCCACTGCACCACCTAGCTGCCCCTGCGATAATTAATTTTAAAAAATAATTTTTATCTTTGTTTCATCACTTTTTGTATCATCTGCCTAATATTCCTCATGCCATTATGAGAAATTTAAAAGTCTACTATAATTGGTAACAGGTGTCAAGGCCAAATTAAACAATGTATTTATCATGATACCTGAGATAATTATGGGGGTTACCATAAAAGAACAGAGAAATGATGGAATATGAGCATTCCCACACTTGAGCAATATATATTTCTCATGCAGTATGCCAGGCTTAAAATAGGTGGATGGAATATATGTCCATGCCACCGAACATATTGGAGGAAGCTGAGTCAGACTTAATCAGGTGCATGGGATTGAGACGTCCATGGCATCAGACATATAGGAGGGGGCACAGAAGCCAGGTGTAGAATGAGATGGGTGGGATCAAAACTT
Organism: Dromiciops gliroides; assembly: GCF_019393635.1. NCBI lineage: Eukaryota > Metazoa > Chordata > Mammalia > Microbiotheria > Microbiotheriidae > Dromiciops > Dromiciops gliroides. The sequence continues at coordinate 621,981,574 of NC_057862.1, read as the reverse complement.
CCAGCAATCTATACAATATTGTGGGAAAAAAATTAAACCAAGAGAAACCAAACTCAACATTTGTCAAAAGCCATTCCCTCAGCCATAACTTGACTTCATGCATGTCTCCCCTCATGTGACAGTTCCTTGTCTGCTCTTACATGTATTCCTCTTTCAACTGGATGGCATAATGGCCAACTGGCATCTGATAACTCAGAATGAAGGCAATTAATGTCTTAAATGATAAATTCCCATAATCCAAGTTTCATATGGATTTAAAATTTGAGGATAATAAATGATCACAAAAAATGTGAATGTACCTTGACTCAGAATATAATATACAATTATGCAACTATTTCAAATAATACCTTTTTTTTACTAAGTACACAATTACTTTTATGAAAAATTAGAACATATTTAAATACAAGTTAAAACACAACACAATCTTAAAGAAAACTTAAAAAAAAACTTTTACAAATGTTCCCCTCTTTTTTTTAAATATGCTTATCAAAAAGAATACTTCTAGAATCAATTCACACTTGCCATGGCAACCAATTTGCCAGGGAAATGCTTTATAGAGTTCAATGAAATAATCGGTGGAGAGAAAAAAAATAACAAAAAAACCCCTCAGAATATGGGAGCACAATACTCCCGGAATTAACACTGTATTATGAAATCAAAACCATCTTGCATTGTTTCAAAATTAGATAGATGAATGAATAGAAGAAAATACACATGGAAAAATAAAAGAAAATGAAATTCAAATTAGGGAAACCTAAATGAATGTAAATGGCTGATAATATTAAACATTATTAAATGAATATGAACTTAACATTAATAAGAGTATTCCAAAATGTAAACTTGATCACATGACTATAAAAGGCTTTTACAAATATTCTTGCTTTTTTAACTAAGTATAAAACATAATCTTAAAAGCATGAAAATCTCTATGAAAATAAACCCATACCATTCATTTCAAAATGTAGATGTAATAGCATAGAAATCCTATGTAACCTCTGAACTGACATTATTTCTCTGAGTGAATTTAGAACACTTTTGATTCCAATATCTAAAATCCCTAATACTCATATTAATACCTTGCTATTTACTTCTACATTTCTGTAAAATATGTCTTCTTGAAATATCATGATGATTGTCATTTTTATTCAGCTTAAGGTTGTCTTCTTTAACCCCTCTATATTGTCTGTCAGTCCTTTCATAATACAAATGCTTTATAAGGTTACTAATTAAAGACAAAAGCAGATTAGCAAAATTATGAACAAAACGAGCATATCTGGAATTTAAAAGGTTTTCTAAGCTTGGTTTGGGAGAACCACAGCAGGTCGAGTCAGAATCACAGCCAGGCTGGGGAAGGGCTGAGCCTGACTGCTCTGGTAACTGAGTAGAAGCTGCAAATGTATCAAGAGAAAGCTGCACATGCTCTGAGGAGGGTGGAGGAATAGGAGGTGGTGTCAGAGGAGGTGGGGTCCCAAGAGGAGGGGAGGGGACCATCTCTCCCACTTGTGCACAGCCCGGAATTGAACTCAGGCCTGATTTCCCCATCCCCAACTTCTAGGGGATTAAAGGCTTCTAGAGGATGGGTCATTGCCTCCAGGCATGCAAAATTAGAACAACAATTAGTGTTAGAATTTGGAAGAGCTGCAGGAGTCAGAGGTATCTCTGAAAAAGCATGGTTGGGAGAGGAGGGGATATTTATATTCCCTTGTGTGAGCACCTTGCTGTCTCTTCTAACAAAAATAAAAATAAAAATAGAAAATCCACAAAAACAAAGCACTAACATGATCTTATCCCCCATTTGTCTGGTTAAACAGACTAAAATCAGAAATCGGGTACTTAGGGAGTTGAAAAAGCCCATTTGAAAATGTAAAGGGAAAACAGCAGGTACTTCAGAGTTTAAAGGGACAGGGTAGGGGAAATTTCTTACCCAACTGGAAGATCAGAAGATTATAGGTTCAGCTTTTCTCTTCATGGTCAGCCATCTGTAAGGGGCTAAAATTCTAGCTACTCTGTCTAAAATATCTAATGAGTGGTCACCAATAAATTATAAGCTTTAGCAAGAGTTTAGACTTTTAAGCATTTATTAAGGAAAATAAGAATTTGGTGAAAAGAAAGAGAAAGGCCTAGATTCATCTATCTCTTAATGGGAGAGTGCATTTCTAGCTCCCTTCTCCACCCAAGTCCTGAGGAAAGACAGCAAGAGAGCCAGCCTCACCCCCTCTTCCTCCCACAAGCAAACGTCAGTTCCTGAGCCAAAGAAAAGCTGCATGGCCTTGCCCTCAGAGGCCTTTTCCTCATGGCGGAGCTTTCCTACAGTAAGTCTCCAGCAAGTGGCATCATTCCAATCATTACATGGCCACGCTGTAATAAAACTTGTGCCTTATTAAAATATACATATATATTGGGGGCAGCTAGGTGGCACAGTGGATAAAGAGCACTAGCCCTGGATTCAGGAGGACCTGAATTCAAATCTGGACTCAGATACTTACTAGCTGTGTGACCCTGGGCAAGTTACTTAACCCTCACTGCCCTGCAAAAATACCAAAACAAAACACAAACACACACACACATATATAATATACAACTGCAAGCACATTATACATATTATACATGCCGTATGTGCTTATTATGTTATATATGTGATATTTACAATATATCTATAATATATATTCTACAGTATGTATATATTGTATGTAGTAGCTAACATTTAGATAACACTAGATTTCCAAGGCACTCTACATGTATTATTACCTTATTTGATCCTTACAACAATCCTATGTAGTAGGTGCTATTATTATCTCCAGCTAGATAAGAAAACTGAAGTTAGTCACTGTGTTGATCAGATACCAAGTTTTCTATTTATATATATATATATATATATATATATATATATATATATATATATATATATATATATATATATATATATGAGACAAAGTCTGTCTCCCACATGTGGTTGTTATTGTATAGCTCAAAGGCAAGCAAAATAAACACCTCTAGATTCTTCTCCCCTCCATCTTTCTCCAAGGGAGATTTTAATTTTTGCCAGGAGGGGAAGCAGAAAGTCAGGGCCAAAGACTGGCCCCTCTGCTCTTCTCAGAGAGAGGGGATGCTTGGCTAGAATTATATATCTTTTCCTCTAAATATTGTTAGTCTAGAGAATGTGTTTTTCAGGTTCAATCTAACTTCTCATTGCTGTTTCATTATTGGAGGGTGAAGGACCCCAAGCTTTCTCATGAAATACCAGTTCCATAATGAATACACATAGCATGTAGCCAAGAAAGCCATTTATCCAAGTAAAAATCAAAAGCAGAATTCAGAGAAAGTATATCTAGAAGAATATGCACCAAACATTACAAGATAAAAGAACTCTCCCACTGAGAGTGAGATAATTCAGCTCAATGAGAAGAGAGAGTGCTAGATCTTACCCAAAGGTAAATTCCCAAAAGTCCATAGTGAAGCAATCTGGGGATAGGACATGGTAGAAACTGTCAGCTCCTCCCATGTTCACTTCAACCAGAATCTTTTCCTTCAGTTACCTAAAGTGGGGTTGGCCTTATCCATGTTTTTTATCAAAACTGGAAGCTATAAGCTCCTGAAGTAAATGGCTTAAAGACCCAAAGAAAACTAAAGCTCTCTCCTACTCTTGCTAACTCCATCCTGCCCAGGCATTAATATTTTTCAATGAGGAGAGAATCCATTTATATAGTAGGCTTTAGATCTCATTACATTCCTCCCCTCTGTCAACTCTTCACAGTCCTTTGCAGAAATAAGCTGGGGCAAGTCTAAAATCTGTAAGTAAATATCTTTTTTTCTTTTAATTTTGCCTTTAATTTTCCCCTAATTACACATAAAAACAATTTTTAACATCCATTTTAAAAACTTTGTGTTCCAAATTCTCTCTATTCCTCTCCACCCTGCCTTTGAGAAAGCAAGCAATTCATGTGTAGCCATACAAAACATTTCCATATTAGTCATGTTGTGAAAGAAAACACAAAAAACTCAAGAAAAATAAAGTTTTTAAAAAGTATGCTTCATTCTGTATTCAGACACCATCAGTCTCACTCTGGAAATGGATTGCATTTTTCATCATAAGTCCTTCAGCCTCAATATATCCTTCTACTCTTCTGCTACTTGGCAATCCCCTAATCAAATACCACAGGATCCAAATTAGTGGGTGAGCAAATGGGACTCCTGTGCTGCTCACTGCAAACTCTTGCCTCTATCTTTCTTATTATTTACAAGAGTATAAAATCCTCTCTTTGGCATTCAAAGTCTTTTGCAACCTTCCCTATCTCTCCCTGGGAGCCTCATGGACGGTGAGCCAGGGGACACAGAGTAAGGTAGTCTCAAAGGGTAATTATCCCTGATCCATGATGAGGATTAGTGATTATTCAGAAATTTTCATCAAATTTTCATTTGCCATAGCCTTGATGTTCCTAGTGCTATTTTTGCTTATTGTCACTTTTTTTATATTAAAAGATTCAATGTAGGGAGCTGCTAGGTGGTGCAGTAGATAAAGCACTGCCCCTGGATTCAAGAGGACCTGAGTTCAAATTTGACTTTAGACACTTGACACTTGCTAGCTAGGTGACCCTGGGAAAGTCACTTTACCCTCATTGCCCCTACCAAAAAGAAAAAAAGAGAGAGACAGATTCAATGTGACCTATAACAATCTGTTATCATCTATCATATGGCCTTGATTGTTTAGACCTTCAATTTAATCCTTCCAAAATGGGGTAAAGGTAGAATGAGGAAACTGAGCAAAATCCTGGGATTTCTGGTCTTTGATAACGTCACTCCTTCAAGGAAGTGTGAAATTGTTTTGTTTGGCTTTTTCTATATTTGTATTAATTTAAAAGAGGTCAGGGTTGGCCAGTAAGATACCCAAAGTAATTTATGCAGTAGAAATCCCTCAATAAGACCATAAAGGGGGGCAGCTAGGTGGTGCAGTGGATAAATCACTGGCCCTGAATTCAGGAGGACTTGAGTTCAAATCCAGCCTCAGACACTTGACACTTACTAGCTGTGTGACCTGGGCAAGTCACTTAACCCTCATTGCCCGGCCAAAAAAATTAAAAATTAAATTTTTTTTTAAAATAAGGCCATAAAGACCTTACAACAAAAGAATGTGGTGGTAATAATATTCTAACTCAAGGTTAATCAAACTGCATCCTGAGGGTCAAGTCCTATCCATTACCTGTTTTCATGTGGCCTTTGTTTTAAGAATGGTTTTGTTGCAGATGATATGATGGTATACTTAAAGAATCCTAGAGAATTAACTAAAAACTACTTGAAAAAATTAACAACTTTAGCAGTTTCAGGATATAAAATAAATCCACATAAATCATCAGCATTTCTATACATGACCAACAAAGTCCAGCAGCAAGAGAGAAATTCCATTTAAATTAACAGTAGACAACATAAAATACTTGGGAGTCTACTTGCCAAGAAAAACCCAGGAACTATATGAACGCAATTACAAAACACTTTTCAGTAATTTTTTTGGGGTGTGCAATGAGGGTTAAGTAAATTGCCCAGGGTCACACAGCTAGTAAGTGTCAAGTGTCTGAGGCCGCATTTGAACTCAGGTCCTCCTGAATCCATAGCTGGTGCTTTATCCACTGCACCACCTAGCTGCCCCCACAAAACATTTTTCACACAAATAAAATCAGATCTAAACAACTGGAAAAATATCAATTGCTCATGGATAGTCTGAGCTAATATAATAAAAATGACAATTCTACCTAAATTAATTTACTTATTCAGTTCCATACCAATCAGACTACCTAAAAATTATTTTATAGAGCTAGAAAAAATAATAACAAAATTCATCTGGAAGAACAAAAGGTTATCAAAACTATTTGGGGTGGTTAGATGGCACAGTGGATAAGCACTGGCCCTGGAGTCAGGAGTACCTGAGTTCAAATCCGGCCTCAGACACTTACTAGCTGTGTGGGCAAGTCACTTAACCCCAATTGCCTCACCAAAAACAAAAAACAAAACAAAAAAACTATTTGGTACTGGCTAAGAAATAGAGTGGTGGGTCATTGGAATAGGTTAGGCAGAGGAGACACAGTAGTAAATGACTTTAGTAATGTACTGTTTAATAAATCCAAAGACTCCAGTTTCTGGGATAGGAACTCAGTATTTGACAAAAACTGCTGGGGAAAACTGGGAGATGGTATGGCAGAAACTAGGCATAGACCAAAATCTTACACCTTGTAATAAAGTAAGGTCAAAATGGGTACATGATTTAGACGTAAAAGGTTATACCATAGGTAAATTAGGAGAGGAAGGAATAGTTTAGCTCTAGGATTTATGGAAAGCAGAACAGTTTATGACCAAACAAGAGATAGAGAATATTATGAAATGCAAAATGGATGATTTTGATTACATTACATTAAACAGTTTTTTGTTCAAACAGAAGCAATGCAGCCAAAATTAGAAGGGAGGCAGAAAGCTGGGAAACAATTTTTATAGCCAGTATTTCTGACAAAGGCCTCATTTCTAAAATATATTGGGAACTAAATCAAGTTTATAAGAATCCAAGTCATTCCCCAATTGGGAAATGGTCAAAGGATATGAACAGGCAGTTTTCTGATGAAGAAATCAAAGCTATCTATTGCTATATGAAAAAATGCACTAAATCACTATTGATTAGAGAAATGCAAATTAAAACAACTCTAAGGTACCACCTGACACCTATCAGATTGACTAATATGCCAAAAAAGGAAAATAATAAATCTTGGAGAAGATATGGAAAAATTGGAATACTAATGCATTGTTGGCAGAGCTGTGAACTGATCCACCATTCTGGAGAATAATTTGCAACTATGTGCAAAGGGTTATAAAGCTGTGTATACCTTTTGACCCAGAAATACCACTATTGGGTTGTTTTCCCAAAGAGATCATAAAAAAGGGAAAAGGACCCACATGTACAAAAATATTTATAGCTGTTCTTTTTGTGCTGGCAAGGAATTGGAAATTGAGGGGAAGCCCATCAATTGGGGAATGGCTGAACAAGTTGTGGTATATGAATGTAATGGAATATTATTGTGCTGTAAGAAATAATGAGCAGGCAGATTTCAGAGAAACCTGGAAGGACTTACATGAACTGATGCTGAGTGAGATGAGCAGAACCAGGAGAACACTGTACACGGTATCAACAACATTGTGTATTGATCTACTGTGATAGACTTGACTCTTCTCCGCAATACAATGGTCCAAGATAGTTCCAAAGGACTCATGATGGAAAATGCTCTCCAAATCCAGGAAAAAAAACTGTGGAATCTAGATGCAGATTGAACCATACTATTTCTACTTTTTTTGTTTTTGTTTTTTGAAGATTTTCCCTTTTGCTCTGATTCTTCTTTTGTTGTTTTGGTTTTTTTTTTTGGTTGGGCAATGAGGGTTGTGACTTACCCAAGATCACACAGCTAGTAAGTGCTAAGTGTCTGAGGCTGGATTTGAACTCAGTTCATCCTAACTCCAGGGCCGGTGCTCTATCCACTGCACCATCTAGCTGCACCTCTGATTCTTCTTTCACAGCATGACTAATGCAGAAATATATTTAATATAATTGTACATATATAACTTATATCAGATTGCTTGCTATCTTGGGGAGGGGTGATGGAGGGGAGGGAGAGAGAAAAAAATTGAAACTAGAAATCTTATAAAAACAAATGTTGAAAACTATCTTAATGTGACTAGAAAATTATAAAATACTTTTATGATAAAAATTTTTTAAAATTAAAAATATTTTTAAACGTATAAACAAACAAACAAAAAAGAATGGTTTTGACATTTTGAAAGGCAATAAAGCTTCTTTTTTAAAATGTCAAAATCATTCTTAGTTCCTAAGGTATAAAAAAAATACATGGTGGGTAGGATTTGGCCCACAGCCTATAGTTTAAGTAAATCTGTTATTAGTTACTTCATGTATCTTTTTGTTCCCATTTTGAACCAGAGGACCAGACTGCATCAGACCCAATTGAAGACAGGATGAAATTCCTAAAAGAAATGGTTTGGGGGCAGCTAGGTGGCACAATGGATAGAGCACCAGCTCTGGAGTCAGGAGGACCTGAATTCAAATCCAGCCTGAGACACTCTATGTGTGTAGGGGCCAAATTTAATATAGGGAGAGTTATTTGGATGGTTCACGGTAATATTGGGGTTTAGAAAAGAATGAGGGACCTCTAGGTCCAAAGTTTCCTCCCTTCCAAATTGCCTTTTTTAGTTATTTCTCCCGGGCTAATAAGAAAGGAGATTAACAGCCTCTTTTCCACAAACAAATCAGGTTTTATTCATGGGAATAAAATATATAACAAAGGTGAAGTTAATAAAGCCATGGACAAGGGAATAGGGGAAAAGAAAAATGGACAAGCTCCCTGGATCTAGCAAAGACTGCTTCAATCCCCAAACTTGCTTCCAGCTCAGTTAATTCAAAGAGCTGGCCTTGTTTCTATTAACTCACCACCTGGGGTCCGTAGTTTCTATGGGAGTCAGCTGTGCAGCCCCTCTCCAGTTTGCTCTCGGAAGCTCACCAACAGGAAAGAGAGCTCTCAGCCTCAGCATTCCCTTTTCTACCTTTTCTCTCCCTCCCCCAAAAGGGAGATCCTTCAAGCCGGATGGCTAAGACTGGTCCCCCTGCTGAAGTCAACAGTATACATCACTCAGGGCAGGCCAGGTGTGGCCTATATCTAATCATCCCAAGTAGGTACTTAGTTGGTTTCTCAATACTAAATCAATCAGGTGGGACCCCTGGGCATCTGACAAATTCCATTATTTTATCATGTGTAACCCTGGGCAAGTCACTTAACCCCAATTGCCTCCCAAAAAGAAAGAAATGAAGGAAGGAAGGAAGGAAGGGTTAGGTGAACTAGCTACCAACATGCTGATTTCTATGACCAATATCTATCAGGCAGTTAGATCCTGACTTCTGGGTGGAGCCCCACCTGAGTAGTCTCAAGTTTTAGCTACAGGCTTCCTCCAACATTGCACCATAGAGGCTTGGACAGAAGACATGATATTCAAATAGGAGTTTGGGATAGCACAGGTGGTTATCTAGGCAAAAAAGGCTGCTCATAGAAATAAGAGTTCTGGGGATAATGAAAGGAGGCATTGTTTCTGCTTCCATCTTATGTGAGCAAAGGGTGATTAAGGTTAGGATGCCCTCTCCCATCAGTAGTCTTGGATGTGATTTTTTTAAAAATGGGGTGGAAAAGATGATTGATCCTTTTCTGGCTAAGATGACTACTTGATCAGGAGGTAGATCTCCCAACTCTCATAGACCTATACCAACAAAACCCTAAAGTTTGCAAAAGACTGAATAATGACCAAGAAATCTGATAGGAAGCTACAGAAGTAAATTCTTCCACTATAGAATGATCAGAGATGACCCAGGGAAACTAGTAGGAAGCAAGGCTCTGTGTCCAGAGACAACCAAGAGTGGGTTTTCCAGAGGAAGCCCTGTCTTATGCTCAGGGTATCTCAGGTCCTCAACCCTCTTTCCTAAGACTCCAGAAATAGTCTTGAAGCTCTAGAGCTCAGTCTCAAAGATATGGAGAGGAACTTAATTATAGAAATTGGAGATCATTCCCAAGAACCCAGATCATTGAGAGTATGACCAAACAGGGCAAATCACCACACCCAGAAACTGAGGGGCAGAGAGGCCCTGGTACAGCAACTCAAAGAACTAAAGCTGGAGAGATGTGATATACTGTTTTTAAAATAAGTTTTTATTAATAATTTGTTTCTTTGTGTTTGTTTGTTTGGGGCAATGAGGGTTAAATGACTTGTCCACAGTCACACAGCTAGTAAGTGTCAAGGGTCTAAGGCTGGATTTGAACTCAGGTCTTCCTGAATCCAGGGCCAGTGCTTTAGCCACTGAACCACCTAGCTGCCCCCCATGATATTTTGTTTCTTGTTTCACCATATTATCCAATGTATCCCTCTTCCTCCCAGAGAGCCATCACATATGACAAATAGTATTTTTAGAGAAGAAAAAAAAAAGCACAACTGATTGATATATTGAAAAAATCTGAAAATGTGTAATGTAATAGTACCTGTGGACCTCACACCCCCACAAAAGGTCAGTTTGGGGGTGTTTTCTTACATCTCCTCATTTGAAATCCATGTAATCTTTATAATTTTGTTACATTTACTTTTTTATCTTTTTTAGGTAGTTGGGGTTGTGACTTGCCCAGGTTCACACAGCTAGTAAGTGTCTGAGGCTGGATTTAAACTGAGGTCCTCCTGATGCCAGGACCAGTGCTTACATTTACTTTTGATTTTTTGGAGTGTTTTTGTTCTTTCCATTTCCATATCCATTGTTGTAGTTACTGTGTAGATTGTTTTCTTGGCTCTGGTTATTTCACTTTTTATCCATTCATATATACTTTTTCCATGTTTCTCTGTTTTCATCACAGACATACTTTCTTACAGTATAGTAACAGTCTATTATATTTTTGTACTACAATTTCTTTAGCCATTCCCCAATTGGCTTCTAGTTCTTAGCTATCACTTCTAAATTTTTAATAGTATTATCTTATTTTATTAAGATCATGTATCTATTTATGTATTGTGGAGTGTAGTATACGATGTTGGTCTTACTATCTGGTACAGACCAAGAAATAGAGTGGTATATCAGTGGAATAGGTTAGATATATAGTATACAGTAGTAAATGACCATAGTAATGTAAGGAATTAATTGTGACTTGGGGTTTTCATAACCCTATCTTTGCTTCATTATGGTCAGAGTTAAAGGAATATAGGCTTGAGAAGCTTGGGGGAAGATGCGTGTATACTTTGAGAGATAATTTAACAAACAAGAGGAACTCTGACCACAGGGAACATTTATTGAAACATTGTTTCAAAAGCCTCTTTCTAATAGCTTCCCCACGTCCATGTGGGTCTGGCTAGATTATAATGGGGACAGACCATGTGGGTGTGCTGAGCCAAATCGGAGACTCAGAAGGGCTAAGAATGGCCCCATCTCCTTCCTGTTGGGGAGACAGTTAAGATACAGTTAAAAAAAGACAGTTGGGAGTTGAGTTGGGGGTTGGTGTTAAAGGGGTTAGAAGAAAAAGTGAGTTAGGGAGGATCCTGAGGTAAACGGGGAAAAAAGGCAGACATTTTAGAGGAGCTTACTTCAATATTAAGGCAAGTCACCCAATTAACTCTTATTATTACTAAATTTGGCCCTTACAGTAATCTAGTATTTGATAAATGCAAAGATTAATTTGGGAAATTAATTCACTATTTGACAATAATTGCCAGAAAACTGCTGGAAAGCAGTTTGGCAAAAACTAGGCATAGACTAGCATCTCATACTGTATACCAAGATAAAGTCAAAATGGGTGCATAGTTTAGAAAGAAAGGGTGGTATCATCATTAAACTATGGGAGCATGGGATAGTTTATAGTCAGATCTATGGAGAAGGGAAGAATTTAGGATCAAACAAGAGATAGCATTATGGAATGTAAAACAGATAATTTTGATTACATTAAATTAAAAAGATTTTGCACAAACAAAACCAATGCAGCCAACGTTAGAAAGAAAGCACACTAGGGGAAAAATTTCTCTGATAAAAGCCTCATTTCTCAAATATATAGAAAAATGAGTCAAATTTATAACAGTGATAGTCACGGGCAGCCAGGTGGCACAGTGGATAAAGTACTGGCATTGGATTCAGGAGGACCTGAGTTCAAATCCGGCCTCAGACACTTGACACTTACTAGCTGTATGACCCTGGGCAAGTTGCTTAACCCTCATTGCCCTGCAAAAAACCCAAAAAAACAAATAGACGAAAAAAGTGATAGTCTTTCCACAATTGATAAATGGTCAAAGGTTATTAATAGTTCTCAGAAGAAATCAAAGCTGTCTATAGTCATTTTTAAAAATGCTCAAAATTACTACTGATTAGAGAAATGCAAGTTAAAATAATTCTTAGATACCATCATACCTATCAGATTGACTAATATGACAGAAAAGGAAAATGACAAAGGTGTGGAAAAATTGGGACACTAATGTACTCTTGGTGGAGTTGTGAATTAATCTAACTATTTTGGATAGCATCTTGGAATTATGCCCAAAGGGTTATAAAATTGAACAAAGGGCTATAAAACTGTAAACACTCTTTGACCCAGCAATACTGTGACTAGGTTTGTATCCCAAAGAGAACAAAGAAAAAGGAAAAGGTCTTATATGCACAAAAATATTTATAGTAGCTCTTTATGTAGTGGCAAAGAATTGGAAAATGAAGGGATGCCTATCAACTGGAGAAACATTGAATAAGTTGTGGGTAATTATTGTGATGGAATACTGTTGTGCTAAAAAATGACAAACGATGATTTCAGAAAAAAACCTGGCAAGACTTAAATGAACTGCTACAAAGTGAAGTGAGCAGAGGCAAGAGAACATTGTAACATTAAGTATAATAATCAACTGTGAATGACTGTTATTCTCAGCAATACAATGATCTAAGACAATTCTGAAGAACTTATAGTGAAAAATGCTATCCACTTCCAGAAAAAGAACTGATAGAGTCTGAATGAAGATTGAAGCATACTTTACAATTTTCTCCATTTTTCTTTTTTTTTTTTAATACTTGTCTTTGTTCTTTTTTGCAACATGGCTCATATGGAAATGTTTTACATGAATGCACTTAATATACATATTAAAATGCTTGCCTTTTCATTTTAAAAAATGCTTGCTTTTTCAAGGAGCATAAGAGGAAAAAGGGGATTTGGAATTCAAATTATGAAAACTGGATGTTAAAAATTGTTTTTACCTGTAATTGAGAAAAAATAAATTCTTTTAAAATTAAAAAAATTAAGATCTTGTTCTATATCTAATTTCTGCCAGACTGCTTCCCAGTTTTCTTAGCATTTTTAAAATCAGATATCAGATTCCTCTATTTGGTTTTCTAATAGTCTGAATATTTTATATTTTTGAAGGTATTACTCTATTTTGTATTCTCAATTTTGTATTCTCATTACCATATTTGTCATTTTGTACAAGAAAACTTGATTAAAAGAAAAAAATGAAAGAAAGTGAAAAATAGCATGCTTTAGTCTGTTCCATCAATATCAATTCTTTCTTTGGAGGTGGATAGTATGTTTCATCTATAGTACTTTGGGATTGTCTTGGATCACTGTATTGTTGAGAATAGTCAAGTCATTCACAGTACTTCTTCAAACAATATTGCTGTCTCTGTGCACAATGTTCTCTTGTTTCTGCTCACTTCACTATACATCATTTCATACATGTCATTCCAGGCCTTTCTGAAGTTATCCTGCTTGTCATTTCTTACACCACAATAATATTCCATCACTATAATATACCACAGCTTGTTTAGCCATTCCCCAATTGATGGGCATTCCTTTGATTTCCAATTCTTAGCCACCAGAGAAAGAGCTGAATATTTTTGTACAAATAGGCCTTTTTCTCTTTTGGGCAATGTCTTTGGGATATAAACCTAGCAGTGGTATTGCTGGATCAAAGGGTACGTATAGTTCAATAACCCTTTGGGCATAATTCCAAATTGCTCTCCAGAATGGTTGGATCTTTTCACAACTCCACCAAAAGTGGATTAGCATCCCAACTTTCCCACATCCCCTACAACATCCAATATTTTCCTCTTTTGTTATATTTGCCATTCTAATAGGTATGAGGTAATACCTCAGAGTGGTTTAAATTTGCATTTCTCTGATCAATAGTAGAGTATTTCTTCATATGATTAGAGATAGCTTTGATTTCTTTGTCTGAAAACTGCCTGTTCATATGCCTTAACCATTTATCAATTGAGGAATGACTTGTGTTTTAATAAATTTGACTCGCTTCTCTATATATTTGAGAAATGAGGTCTTTTCCTTTGTAATCTTCATTACATTAGTTTTGTTTGTGCAAAAGCTTTTTAATTTTATATAATCAAAATGATCTATTTTACATTTTGTTTTGCTCTCTATATCTTCTTTGGCCTAAATTCTTCCTCTCCCCATATATCTGACAGATAAACGATTCCATACTCTTCTTAATTTGCTTATGGTATCATCGTTTATATGTAAATCAAGTACCTGTTTTGACCTTATTTTAGTATATAGTGTGAGATGTTGGTCTATACCTAGTTTCTGCAATACTGTTTTCCAGTCTTCACAGAAATTTTTGTCAAATAATGAGTTTTTGTTCCAAAAGCTTGGATCTCTGGTTTTATCATATACTAGATTACTATAGTCATTTACTATAGTGTAATTTCTATCTATTCTATTTCACTGTTCTACTGCTCTATTTCTTAGCCAGTACCAGATTGTTTTGATAATTACCACTTTATAATACAGTTTGAGATCTGTTACTACTAGACCACCTTCTTTCATATTTTTTTCATCAATTCCCATGATATCCTTGAACTTCTGTTTTTCCAGATGAATTTTGTCATTATGTTTTCTAGCTCTATAAAATATTTTTGATAGTTTGGTATAGCACTAAATAAGTACATTAACTTAGGTAGGATTGTCAATTTTATTATATTGGCTCTGCCTTCCCATGAGCAATTAGCATTTTTCCAATTGTTTAGATCTGATTTTATTTCTGTGAAAAGTGTTTTGTAGTTCTAGTCATATAGTTGCTGTGTTTGTCTTGGCAGGTAGACTCCCACATATTTTATATTGGTCACAGTTATTTTAAATGGAATTTCTCTATCTGTTGTTGCTGGACTTTATTGGTATTACATAGAAATGCTGATGATTAATGTGGGTTTATTTTGTATCCTGCAACTTTGCTAAAGTTGTTAATAATTTCAAGTAGCTTTTTAGTTGATTCTCTAGAATTTTCTAAGTATAACATTTCATCTGCAAAGAGTGATAGTTTTTTCCTCATTACCAATTCTAATTCCTTTAATTTCTTTTTCTTCTCATTGCTACAGCTAACATTTCTAGTACAATATTAAATAATAGAGGTGATAATGGGCATCCTTGCTTTACCCCCTGATTGCACTGGGAAGGCTTTTAGCTTATCCCCATTACAGATAATGTTTGATGATGGTTTTAGATAAATAGTACTTATCATTTTAAGGAAGACTTTTATTTCTATGCTCTCTAGTGTTTTGTTTTGTTTTGGTTTTTGGTGAGGCAATTGGGGTTAAGTGACTTGCCCAGGGTCACACAGCTAGTAAGTGTTAAGTGTCTGAGGCCGGATTTGAACTCAGGTCCTCCTGAATCCATGGGCAGCGCTCTATCTACTGCGCCACCTAGCTGCCCCTCTCTAGTGTTTTTAATAGGAATAGGTGCTGTATTTTGTCAAAGGCCTTTTCTACATTTTTGAAATAATCTTGTGATTTTTGTTGCTTTTGTTATTAATATGGTCAATTATACTGATAGTTTTCCTAATATTGAACCAGTCCTGCATTCCTGGCATAAATCCCACCTGGTCATAGTGTATGATCCTTATATTGGATTTCTGCTCTCTTTTTCATCAAGTTAGCTAAGGATTTAAAATTTTTATTAGTCTTTTGAAAGAACTAGTTTTTAGTTTTATCACTTTTATGTTTTTTTGTTTCCAAGTTATCTATTTCCCCTCTAATTTTTAGTACCCTTCTTTTGTGCTTATTTAGATTTGTTGAGTTTCTAATTTTTGAAAATGCATATTTAGTTCAATAATCCTCTCTTTTGTTAAGTTCACATTATAAGGATATGATTTCCCCCTGAGGACTGCTTTAGTGGCATCCCAGAACTTTTTCTATGTTGTTTCATTATTTTCTTTTATGTAGTTATTGTTTCTATGACTATTCTTTTACCAGATCATTATTTAAGATTTCTGGGCAGCTAGGTGGCACAGTGGATAGAGTACTGGCCTGGAGGATCTGATTTCAAATTTGACCTCAGACACTTACTGTGTGACTCCAGGCAAGTCATTTAACCCCAATTGCTTTAAACATCCAGGGCCATCTCCAGTCATGCTGATTTATATCTTGCCACTGGACCCAGATGGTTCTGGAGAGGAGTGAGGTAGGTGACTTTTCACAGTTCTGTCTCACTTAGATCCAATTCATGGGAAATTATGACATCATCCTGATGTTATGGTCCTCTTCAAGAACAAAAGACAAACAACAACAACAATTTAAGATTTCACTGTTAGGTCTCCATTTGGGTCTGTATCTTTTTTGTTGTTGTTGTCCTTGAACTAATTTCTATTCTTATTGCATTATGATCTATTCAAATGTATTGACTATCCTTACCTTTTTAACATTTATTTGCAATATTTCTGTGCTCTAGTGCATTGTAACTTTTTGTAAAGTTTGTAGAAGTTAGATATGATAAAGATTTGGAAAAACTGAATGGGAATAAAAAAGAATATACCTTTTCTCAGTTGTGCATGACACTGCAAAAATTGGCTATGTATTAGGGCATTAAAAACCTTACAAACAAATGCAGAAAAGCAGAAATATTAACTGCAGACATTCCAGATCATAATGCAACAAAAATTAAATACAATATAAGGCCTTGGAAGCAGAGATTGGAAATCAATTAGAAAATAATAATCTAATCCCACAGAATGAGTGGGTCAAAGAAGAAATCATGGAAATAATACTTTCATTAAGGCTAACAACAACAATGGGAAAATTTTGTGAAAGGCAGCCAATGCAGTACTTAGGAGAAAATGTATATCTCTAAATGTTTACATAAATAAGAGAGAAAGAGACCAAGGAATTGGGTGTGCAACTAAAAAAAAAAGGAAAAAAATTTTAAACTCCAATTAATTATTAAAATAGAAATCCTAAAAATCAAAAGAGATTAATAAAATTGAAAGCTAAGAAAATCATTAACTAGTTTTATAAAAACTGATTTTTAAAAAAGAAGAAAACCAAATTACTAGTATCAAAAGTGAAAAGGGTAAATGTATTGCTAATGAAGATGAAATTAAAGCATTTGTTAGGAGAAATTTTGCTCAATTATATGACAATAAAACTTAAAATCTAAATGAAATTAATAAATAATTTTAAAAATATAAATTGCCTAGATTAACCGAAGAGGAAATAGAAGATTTTACTGCATTTTGGGGAAAAAATTTGAATAATACATAAATAAGCTCCCTAAGAAAAAATCTCCAGGATCAAATGGCTATACAAATGAATTCTATCAAATATTTAAAGAACAATTAATTCTAATACTACATAAACCTTTTGAAACAGATAAAGAAGGAGTCTTACCAAATTCCTTCTTTGACACAAATATGGGGATAAACTAGAGTCCATTATCATCATTATTATTCAATATTATAAGACATGCTAATTATAACAATAAGACAAGAAAATTACCTTGAAAGAATAAAAATAGGCAATGAGGAAACAAAACTATATCATTCATCCTAGAATAAACTAATTGATGCAATACACTGATGTGGTCGAGAACAGCTTCGATAATGGACATGACAACTTTGTTTAGCCCCCTGTAGTCTACTATAAGTCACCAAGTGCCATCTGCTTTCTTCATGAGCCACAAAGAGATGTTAGTAAAGCAGTCTTCCTTATCTCCATCATTAGAAAAGAATTCTCTTTGACCCACCCCAACACCACCTTATAGTATTTGGTGCTAATGATGGGATAGTTTGAACAATTACAAGTGTTTCTATTTTGCCCTACCCACAATAACCAAAGAAGCTAGTACAGGTTCGTTTTCCTTTTTGGTCATTTTTCTGTCATGTCCAACTCTGTGACTCCATTTGGGCTTCTCTTCGTAAAGATACTAGAGTGCTTTGCCATTTCCTTCTCCACATCATTTTATATACATGAGGGAGTGAGGTAAATGGGGTTTAAGTGACTTGCCCCAGGTCACACAGCTAATAAGTCTGAGATCAGATTTGGACTCAGGAAGATAAGGCTTTTTTTTTTTTTTTAAGATAAGTCTTCTTGATTCCAGGCACAGCACTCTATCCATTGCACCTCCTAGCTTCCCCCAAAACAGGTGCCACCCCTCAAAACCTTGTTACCTCTTCTCATAATTGTCTGTGGAAAATGGAATGGAACAATTCGCCCGTTGGGGGTTCCCTCATTAGTACTGTGATTAACAGTGTCCAGTAGACACGTATCTACAAATAGAGTAGAGGCTTTGGGGACATACCTTAGGTTCATATGGGGCTAAGGCTCCTACTACCCCAATGTTTTATTTCAAAATAATTTTACTAACACATCCATAGGTAGAAAATTGATCACTTTCTTATCAGCTTCATCTTTTGAGAGTCCCTCCTACATTTCTCAGGTAAAATGCCATCCATACACCTCTACCTACATGAACAGAACTGTGCCTCACCTCACATTCCCACAGCACCTGATAGCATCATATGCTCTCATCACTTTCCCAATGTCCCACTCAAATTTAACCCACTGAACTGCACTATCCTGTATGATTTTTTTGGTAAGGGAGATCCATAGCTAAAGAATGACACCATTTGGATGGGGCTCTGTCCAGAAAACAGAATTAAATTGCCCTAATTCAGGCTGCTAATAGAGTACATAAAGCCTTAGGGAGACATATAGCACAAAGATCCAATCTATCCACCCCTTTTCCTTCAGGAACTCCAACCCCTCTCTTGCAGAATCATCCCACCCCTCTTATAGGAACTGGCTGCAATGGAAATTTATCCTTGTGGGGCCACATATGCACTACTCTCTAAGCTAACCAAAAAGCAACATTGTATAGCCTCCATGTGTAGCATCTACCTGCCTGCCCGCTGGTCTCTCTGGAATGAAAAAAAAAATGTTTTCAAAGCTTGGAGAGAAAAGGATAACATTTTTTTTCCACCACAGAATCCCAAGTTTCATCCTCACTTCTATTCCCAATTTCATGCCTTATAGCAATCATTTCAGTTGGATGCAGAATATTTTCTACTAAAACCTCTGAATCAGAATCTGTATTTCCCATTGAAAAATCTGTCAGTTCATGCCTAAACCCTGTGCTTCTCTGCCCACTTAGCATCTTGCTTTCCATTTATGCTGTTTGTTACCAGCTCCAGCAACTGAATATCTCCTTTTACTCTACAATTTTCAAAAACAGAGAACTCTCTCTAGCTGTTGAATATGCTGGGTCATGCAGTTTTCTTATGCTGGTACCTCAGATTCTCTGTAATAGTTAACAATAATCAGGAAATGGTAAATCTGACAATTAAATAATTTACTATCATTGTTAGCCTTCATCATCACTTTACTACTCAGCACGCCAAATTATGTGAGCTCAGGTGGTAGAATCAAGATGGCAGAGGAAGAAGCAGCAGCAATACAGCATTGTAAAACTAAACCACCACAAAAATCTAGAAAAAACATCAGACTGAATTCTGATTGGGAAAACTAAGGAAAAAAAAACCAAACATAGTGAGTCTTTTTTTTTTTTTTTTTAGTGAGGCAATTGGGGTTAAGTGACTTGCCCAGGGTCACACAGCTAGTAAGTGTTAAGTGTCTGAGGTCAGATGTGAACTCAAGTACTCCTGACTTCAGGGCCAGTGCTCTATCCACTGCGCCACCTAGCTGCCCCTGTGAGTCATTTTTTTTTTAACTCACAGCAGCTTAGGGAAAGAGAAATGTCTATGGACACTGGAGACAAGATATGGCCAATAGCTGTTGAACAAGGAATATTCCAGTGCCTGGGGACTGAAAGAGGGCCGAGACTGTGCATCAGAGCAAGAAGCACCAAGGCTAAATGAGATCCCAGATGATGCCTGAATTAGTAGAGGATGTAATAAGTGCCATTTGGCAGCTCTGTCTCCCATTACCCATTTCCAGGGCATAAATTCAGGGGAGGGAGGAGGAGTGGCAAAAAATAGACCCCAGCTGTGTTTTGAGCAAGGACAGGTTCTGGAAGAAACATGTAACTGTGTGGCTTTGATCTCATGAGCAGAGTGGAGACTCATTTCTAGCTGCTAACCCAGCATGGAAACCTGCAGTGGAAGCCAAGGCAAGAGTTCCCAGATCAAAAGGAAGCCCACAGTTAAGTCACTCCAGAGCCTCCAAATAAGCGAATACTGCCTAAGTTGAGAAGTAGTCTACTGAAACTCACAAACAAGGACAAGTTAAACTAACTAAAAGTGGGGTCAGGAACTTGAATACCTTAGACAAGAAATCAAGAAGTAGACTAGAACAATAAGCAAACAAATTCTGTCACCAGAGATTGGATCCAAGCTAGTCCCTTAGTAATTTAGCTCTAATATTGGAATCAAATGAGACACTAATAGGTCATTCAACAGTTAACAAAATGTTTAATTAGCCATAACATAGAAAAGATGCTCAATAAGAATGCACGTGTCTTGTAAAAACAAGGCAACCTATATCTCCATGTGGAAATGTCAGGTCATGAGAAGAAGGTATGGTGACTTCAGTGGCATTAGGAGTCTGAAGGACCAGATGCTATATAGGTGGGATTTTTTATGCCTTTAGGAAGAAAACAAGCATTTATTGTCTACTACATACTGAGAACTATGCTAATAAATGCCTTATGACTATTACAGCATTTTATCCTTGCAATAACCCTGTGAGATAGGTGCTACTGTTATCCCCATTTTACAAAGGAGAAAGTTGAGGTTAAATGATTTGTCCAGGATCACACTGTCCTGCAAACAGGAGGCTATCCCTACATGGTTTGAGGCCTACATGGAACTATTTTAATAATTAGACAGTTTAAGCTTTAGCCCTCCATGCCAATTAAGTCTTAGAGACAGCTTCCTTGCCTTTTAGGGGAAAAAAAAACCCAAACCTAGCCTAATCTACTTGGGTTAGGGTTAGATATTGCACTGGCCCACTTGCTTTTCCTCACATATGACACTTCTCCTTTGAACTAATTACACCTGGAATGGCCTTTTCTCCTAAATCTCTTCCTCTTGTTATCCCTGATTTTGTCAAGACTTAATTAAGTCAAAATTCAACTTAGCTCAATTAAATACTCTGGCTGAAAGTTTTCTCATGTTAACTTCCATTCACAAGGTTTTATCTTCATGAGGGTTTTCTCCAGTATGAACAGTTCATTGCTGAATCACAGTTATGCTTTCATGGAAAGCCTTCCTACAATAATTTCATTGCATTAATGGAGCCTCTCTCCAAGGTATTGTTTCTGATGTTCGCTAAGCTGTAGTTAGGGGACGTCTTTCCATAATAATTTCATTTATAAAGCATTACTCTTCACTATGCAGTCTCTGATGATGAATAAACTGTGAGCTTTGGTGGAAGTTCTTTTCATATTCGTTATATTTATAAGGCTTCTTTCCATTAAAAGCATTCTAATATTGAGTAAAGGATGAACTCCAATGGAAGACCTTCCCAAAATTATATATTTGTAAGTCTACCATATGAATCCTGATGTTCAGTAAGATCTTCTAGCCAGGCAGATCATTCCATATTATTATCATTTAGAATATTTTGCTACCATATAAGTTCTCAGATGTTGAATAAATTGGGAGGCAGCAAAAAGCCTTTCAAGAATCATTACATTTATAGTTAATCTCCAGTATGAATCCTTTGATGTTCAATGAAGTGTGAACTCTACAATTTTTTTCAATAAATACATTTGTAAAGTTTCTATCCATTATGAATTTTCTGATATATAAGACTTCTCAGCATAAAGTCTCTGATGTCTGGTAAAGTATATTTTGATATGACCCATAATAGTTAAATTCATAAGGCTGCTCTCAAAGATGGATTCTCTGATGCCGAGTTAATTTTGAATTCCTGGTGAAGGCCTTCCCACAATCACTACATTTGTAAGGTTTCTCTCCAGTATGACTTCTCTGATGTCGAGTTAATTCTGAATTCTGAATGTATGCTTTCCCACAATCACTGCATTTGTAAGGCTTCTCTCCAGTATGAATTCTCTGATGTCGAGTTAATTCTGAACTCTGAGGGAAGGCCTTTCCACAACTGGTACATTTGTAAGGTTTCTCTCCAGTGTGAATTCTCTGGTGCACAGTTAACTGTGAGCTCCAGTGGAAGCCCTTCCCGCACTGATAACATTTATAAGGCTTCTCCCCAGAGTGAAGTCTCTGATGCAGGGTAAGGTGTACTTTGATACTGAAGGCTTTCCCACAATCTTTGCATTCATAAGGCTTTTCTCCAGTATGAATTCTCTGATGTCTAATTAAATGTGAACTCCCATGAAAGGCCTTGCCACAATCTTTACATTCATAAGGCTTCTCACCTGTATGAATTCTCTGGTGTCGAATTAACCCTGAACTCCAGTAGTAGGCCTTTCCACAATCATTACATTTATAAGACTTCTCTCCAGTATGAATTCTCTGATGTCGAGTTAACTCTGAATTACGGTGGAAGGCCTTTACACAATGGTTACATTTGTAAGGCTTCTCTGCATTATGAATTCTCAGATGTACAGTTAATTCTGAACTCTGATGGAAGGCCTTTCCACAATAATTACATTTAAAAGGTTTCTCTCCAGTGTGAATTTTCTGATGTGCAGTTAGCTTAGAACTTCGGCAAAAGGCCTTCCCACAGTTGTTACATTTGTAAGGCTTCTCTCCAGTATGAATTCTCTGATGGACAGTTAACTCTGAACTTTGATGGAAGGCCTTCCCACAATCATTACATTTAAAAGGCTTCTCTCCAGTATGAATTCTATGATGTAGAGTTAACTGTGAACGCTGGTAGAAGGCCTTCCCACAATCTTTACATCCATAAGGCTTCACTCCAGTATGAATCCTCTGATGTTGAATTAACTTTGAACTCCGGCGGAAGACCTTCCCACAATCATTACATTTAAAAGGCTTTTCTCCAGTATGAATTGTCTGATGTTGAGTTAACCCTGAACTCTGGTGGAAGGCCTTTCCACAGTCTTTACATTCATAAGGCTTCACTCCAGTATGGATTCTCTGATGCTGAGTTAATTTTGACCTCCGACGGAAGGCTTTACCGCAATCATTACATTTGTATGGTTTCTCTCCAGTATGAATTCTCTGATGTTGAGTTAACCCTGAACTCTGGTGGAAGGCCTTCCCACAATCTTTACATTCATAAGGTTTCTCACCAGTATGAATTCTCTGATGCTGAGTTAACCTTGAACTTCGGCGGAAGGCTTTCTCACAATAATTACATTTGAAAGGTTTCTCTCCAGTATGAATTCTCTGATGTAGAATTAACTGTGAACTCTTTCGGAAAGTTTTCCCACAAATATTACATTTATGGGAAGGCTCCTCTCCAGAATGAATTCTATGATGCCCACTTAACTGTGAACTCCTACTGAAGACCTTCCCACAAAGTTTACACTTGTAAGGCTCCTCTCCAGTATGAATTCTCTGATGTACAGTTAACTGTAAACTCTGGCAGAAGGACTTCCCACAAATATTACATTTGTAAGGCTCCTTTACGGTAAGAATTCCCTGATGACCAGTTAATTGTGAACTCTTGTTCAGGGCCTTCTCACAGTCTTTATGTTCATAAGGTTTTTCTTTACTATCATTTCTCTGATGGTGGTTAATGTATTTGCTAGAGAGGAATGCTGTTCCAAATATATGACATTCATAAGGCTTCTGTCTAGTATATAGGTTCTGATGTTGGGTAAAATGTGAGCCATTGCAGGAATTATTTCCATATCTGTTAGGTTTCTTTCCAGTATGCAGGGTCTGCTGTTGAGTAAAGTCTGAGCTGGAATGAAAAGCATTCCCACAATTATTACCTTAGTAAGGGTTCACTTTACTATGAATTATCTGATATTCAACAAGGTAAGTATTATAGACAACCTTTATGTGTTCAAAACTTTTATGGAGGTTTTCCTCAAAAGAAACTCTGAGATGAGAAATAATGGATGAATTTTCATTGCAGGTATACTTATATGTATTACATTCACAAAGTTTTTATCCAATAAATATTCTAAATAATTGAAAACATCTGAATTATAAATGGAACAAATTTTCATATTCTTTATATTCTATTTTAATTTGCTAAAGCCTAAATATTGTACAAAGTTATATCAATGTTTATCAAATTTAAGAAGATATTTTTATATCTTTAGATATAACCTAAAATAAATGGATCAGACTTAGCCACAAAATTACTTTAAGTGATTTTCCTTTAAGTGATTTTTTTTTTTACTTGCCTAGAATATTTCTCCCCATTGTTTTGCTGCAGTCCCTGTCTAGCATAACATTCCCAGGGTTCTTCCAATTTAGAGTCGTGAAAACCATCTTTTATGAATCTTTCCTGAACTGTATCCTTGGTTCCAGGCCTAGTTTCCCAACCTGAAAGAAATGAAAATGTAAATATTCCCTACTGAATCTGAAAGCAAAGTAAATCTTGTCCTCTACATAAAGTAAATCCTTAACTTCTCCATTAAAAAATTGCCTACATTTAATTTTAATGTGTTTTTATAGGTTCTACTCAAACTTTACGTAACATTACCTGTATCTATATTTATAGAGTTATTTATCTTTAGTTCTCTTTCTCTACTTTAGCTCTTACTGGAACTGATATGAGGAACCTATTTATTTGATAAGTTGATTACACTATCTTTCTTTTTCTACTACTGGAAACATTAAGCACTTAAGAGCATTCCCTTAACTTAACCGGAGCATTTGTTAAGTTTTGCTTTTTGTTTTGCCTTTGAAAGTTCAATTATGACTTGTTCAGTTTTGCTTTGGATTAAGATTTCTAACCTTTCTCAATTTTCTTTTGATTTACACTTTGTATCTTATTAGATGTTTAGAGAAATATTTGATACCATTAACTTTAATGACTCAAACATTGGGTAAAGGCTTTGGTTTGATGTAATTGTTAGTTTTCTATATCTTAGATAGTATGCCATTATCAAAAATATTAGACATAAGTGATGCATTCCTTCTTATAATAATTGCTGTGATTGCCTTTTTCAATTTCATTAAACAGAAATTATTTTTTTTCTAGTTTGTGATTGCTTCAATCTCTTATGTCCATAAGGTTTTTGATCTGTGTATTTTTCATTTTGTTTAAAAGTGTGATCACTAAGGTTATTTTGAACTTCTGAACTTATTGTAGTATTTTATGAGATGATGGTCTAAAACTAATTCTTGCTCGTTTTCTTTCAGATGCTCCTAGCAGTTCTTGACAAATTATTAAGGTTTTTTCTTAATTAATTTTTGTTCTTAGACTTATCTAACATTGAATTGTCACATTCTGCTGTTCCTGATTCATCCTTACGTAGACTTTTTCTACTGAAATGCTTTCCTAGTTTTAAACAAATATAAAATGATATCTCCCAGGGTTGTTCTAAAAATCAGATGAAATAATAACTGTAAAGTGCTTAGCACAGTGCCTTGCATATAACAAGTGCTATAAATATGTTAGCTATTATTACTACTGTTGACTACTTCTTTATAACATAAAAGGAGATATAAAAATACTATCCCCTTCATGTTTTTTAAAAATTTCTCTTCAGATTCTGGAATTTTTATACCTCTGTAATTTTTTTCTTTTTCTTTTTCTATGAGGTACCCCACTGGTAGTTTTATAAGCAAGAGTATTATATTTCTGAATTTAGGTAGTATTGTCATTTTTATTATATAACTCCATCAAGCCATAGCATTGAATATATTTCAAATATTTAAATTGTTCATTTGTTCAAATAGTATAGCTCTTGGGAGTACATTTGTAGACTGACTCCCACATTTTATTTATTTTATAATTATTATGTGATGCCCCTTTCTATTGAAAACTTTTGGGTTTTATTAATGCTTTACAAAAGTGTTAATGATTTTGTAGGTTTATTTTGTTACCTGCTCTTCTGCTGAAGCTGTCTGAAAATTCTTTGATTTTCCTGCTATTTCTATGTAAACCTACTAATTTTATTAGTAAATAGGAATGATTTTGACTTCTTTTTGCTTATTTTTGTTCTTAATTTTTTACTCGTTTTTATTTCTATCACTAGCATTTATAAAACGAGATCAAATAACAGCAGAAAAAGGTAGCCTTTTTTCGCTTTGATTTAATGGGCAACTTTTTAGCATTTCTTCACTGAATAAAGTGCTTTTGGTTTCAGATATAAGACTTCTTACAGTCATATCCTCTGTTTTGTGGTTTGTTTGGGTTTTTTTAGGCATAGTCAGTGTTATACTTTATATTATCTACATCCATTGATATAATTATGGTTAGGATGTTTTTTTATCCAATAAGATTTATTATGTTATTTTCTAAATAGTGAATCATCTTTGCATCTTATGAACAAACTTTTTTTTTAGGGCAATGAAGGTTAAGTGACTTGCCCAGGGTCACACAGCTAGTAAGTGTCAAGTATCTGAGGCCAGATTTGGACTCAGGTATTCCTGAATCCAGGGCCAACGCTTTATCCACTGTGCCACCTAGCTGCCCCGTAAACTTGGTTTTAATGAATAATTTTTTGGTTATATTATTGTGGCCCATTTGCCAGGATAAAAATTTTTCTTACTTATTTTTCATTAGTTACATATGTCTATAACCCTCTTTCTGTACTTTATCTTTTCCTGGTTTAGGTACTGAAACAATAGTTGTCTCATAAAAGGAATTTGATAGGGTGTTGTCTTTGTCAATTTTTAAAATGATGATTTTTATGACTATATGGAAGAATGGGAAACTATAGGAAGAAATACAAAATAAGCTGGAACAGGAAAAGATATACTATAACTTTGTTGTAAATAGAAACACAACAATGACAAAGTAATCATAAATAGAAGCCATGAAATTATAATTATCAAGGTTGGGTACAAAGGAAAAAAAAATACAACATAGCACCTTCCTCATTCTCTGTAGAGATTTTGTAGAGGTCAAATTATGGGTTTGAAATATTGCATCAAGTTTCACATTTTTTGATTTTTAGTTTTTCTTTTTAAAAATTATAAAAGTATACATTTGAAACTAAGATGGGGCATTAATTATAACAGATAAACACTGGAATATAAAGCACTCAATAAAGGTAAGACTAAAGCAAGGATGCTTTATTTTTCCCAATGTTATGCAACATATTACTAGAAGAATATTATTATTGAACAACAATAATAATAGTAATAGTAGTAGTAGTCATTTAGCTAACACCCTAAGATGCACAAAGCACTTTATGAATATTATTTTATTTTATCCTCAAAACAAGTCTGCTAGGTGGAAGTAGGTGATATTATTATCCCCAATTGACTGATAAGAAAAGTGAAACAAACAGAAATGAAGTGACCTGTCCGGAGCCACACAGTTACTAAGTGTGTGATTTGAACTCTAGTATTCCTGACTCCTGGTCTAGCACTCTATCTACTGTACCACTTAGCTGCCTCAATAAAACAAGAGAAAGAAATTAATCAAGCTACTTAAGTTCATACTGTAGGCAGGATGATATAACAGAAAAGGCATTTGCTCAGTCAGGAGTTAAGAGAATCTGGATACAGAACTTGCCTCCAGAAATTACCACCCATGTGACTTGGAGAATACAACCTCTGTGTCTCAACTTCCTAATAAATAAAATGAAGGGGTTGGCTTAGATGGCCTCTTAGGTCCTATGTGTATGGTATTCAATGACTAACCTGGATAGGTGCTCTTTGGTAGTTCTCTGTCCTGCATCCAAGGTGCTTCCCCTTCTTCCAACTGAGAGACCACATCTGGTTTCCAAAGTGTAAGTCCTGCTCATTCGAATAGAAAAAGGTTGAGGACAGAAATCCCTATCCTATTTCTAATCAATATCTGGTGTAAAGGCACATGCTAGGGATATCCAAATGGTGGTAGAAAACTCATCTAAAGAATCCTCTCTACATCGTTTTTCAGAAATGGATGAAGACAAGGGCAGCTAGGTGGCACAGCAGATAAAGCACCGGCCCTTGATTCAGAAGGATCTGAGTTCAATTCCAGCCTCAGACACTTGACACTTATTAGCTGTGTGACCCTGGGCAAGTCACTTAACCCTCATTGCCCCACAAAAAAAAAAAAAAGAAAGAAAGAAAAACAAATGGATGAAGACACTGAGGATTTGCCATCACAAAAAATATTACATCTGACCCAATCCCACTAAGAGAACGAAACTTTCTCATCCTCAGTCACCTGCAATAGAGGTTTAGGGGAGAATCTTTGACCTGAATGGACAGACAATGCAAAAAACAAAACAAAACAAAAAAACCAAACTCAGATGTAAGACAAATAACTATCCCATTTCTATCCTATATACAGTGAAGACCTTTCACCTGAGACTGAAGAGCAAAAGAAATTAATCTATGACATCAAAAGGATTAACACAATTGCTTTCTACATGTCAAACATTAACTCTCAAATGTTTACCATGTAGAAAATGCTGATTTATTAAATGAAGTGACCATGACTCCACTATGGAAAGAATCAGTCACAGGGGATAGCTCTCCTTACCCAAGAAGACAAGGTTCCTATAGTTCTCCAGCATCACATCCCTGTACAAATCTTTTTGGGAAGGCTCCAGGTTTTCCCACTCTTCCTGGGTAAAATCCACAGCCACATCCTTGAATGTTACTGAATCCTTTTGTACCTTTTGGGAGTAGTAAATATGGTAGAAATTGTAAAGGGTAGTTCTTGATATTTAGGGTTCTGAGTTAAATTTATATTAAATATCATCTATGTATAATTCTACACAAAAACATGAGTAACTCATGCTTATTGCACATTTGATTTATGAAGTACTTTTTCCACAAAAACTCCATGAGACAGGGTAAAATTTTATTATCTTCATTTCATACATGGAAACAATGATTCTAAGAAAGGCTACATGCTACCATCATCTCATTACAAGAACGCGTCATATATTTCTCTCAAATGCCCAATCTATACATTTGATATCAATATAATTTTATAATTAAATATCCGACATTAGTATCATTATTACTGATTCCCAATTAGAGGTAACAACATAATCCCTTTCCATTAATAATCAAATATAATTTCTGTTGGATAACATTCTCCATTACTATTTCAGGATAATTCAAACATGCTTATGATAGCACTCCCAAGATGACATACTTTAATATTAATAGTAGACATTTCTATAGTATTTCATTTAATAAACTCCCTTACAGACATATCTCATTTTAACAATGAAATAATCCTATGAACTAGGTGCTACACATATTACTTTCCCCAGTTTACATATGAAGAAAGCAAGGCTCGAGGATATTAAGTGACCTGAAAATGGCCAGACTGTGTTGAGAAGCAGAATTGCAAATTCAGGTCTTCCTGCACTAGTGTGCAATATTCCAACCACTTCACTATACTGCCTCCCAAAAACTTAAGACATCTTCAATACCATACTGTTCAATACCATGAAAAGACATTCTTACAGTTATCTTTTAATAATAAATTTTAAATAAACATGGTTTGCATTATTACAATTGCCTTGAAGTTCTTTAAATTACCCTCAGGACCTCATTTAATCATAATCATGGAGATCAACTGAGTCTTATTTTCCTCTGCCTTTACCACAACAAAAAGGCTTTTGTATTACAGGCAATAAGGTTGACCCCTATGTTAGCTCAAAAAGAAAACAAGATTAATATATAGAAAAAAATTCAGAGGATTTGCTCCTGTATTATATTCCTTCTCTGAATACACAGAATATTTAATATTGAACTGATTCATCTCAGAACTCAATATATTCTTCTACCTTTTTGAATCTT
Organism: Dromiciops gliroides; assembly: GCF_019393635.1. NCBI lineage: Eukaryota > Metazoa > Chordata > Mammalia > Microbiotheria > Microbiotheriidae > Dromiciops > Dromiciops gliroides. The sequence continues at coordinate 621,951,973 of NC_057862.1, read as the reverse complement.
ACTTAGCTGAATAATCCTGAGCTGTTTACTTTCCCTCCCTGACAGTTTCTTCCTGTCAAATAGGGAAGTATTGCTTATAGTACTTGTACATTTCCAAAATGAAAGTCCTTTGTAGAGACTGATTAAATATTTTATATTATTGTATTATTTGTATTTTATCCCTCACAACATCCAATTCAGAACCTAGAATTAAAAGACTTGAATGAGTAAGTACATTCCATAGAGTATAAATATTACACGATGGAACAGCATGGTATAGGGAAGGGAAAGAGCCCTGGGAGTCAAAAGATCTATACAGAATCCTGGTTCTGCTACTTACTACCAGTGTGACCTCAGACACTGAGCATGATATTGTGGATCAAACGCTGAAAGGGAGTCAGGAAGACCTGATATGAGACATTACATCTTACTAGCTACATCATCTATAACAAAGCTGCTTAAACTGTGGGTCTTGACCCCGTATGGCATCATGTAACTCAATGTGGGGGTCAAGAAAAATTTGGCAACAATAAAAGGTTATATATATGTATTTTATATACCTATATAATTCCTTGGATCCCATAAAAATTTCTTGGGTGAAAAGGGAGCTCAAGAGGAAAATGTTTAAGAAGCCCTGATCTATAAAATAAGGATAGTGCCTGTAATACACACAGAGTGTTTTGAGGTCCAAAAAAGTCTGAATTTTTTTTTAATCTTAGAATGCTACATAAAAACAATATCACTTCTCTCTCTAAGGCTATTTCCTCATCTCTAAAATAATGGCATTACAGTACATGACCAACTCCAGCTTTCAATTCTACCTTCTGATAAGGTTAGGATCTTTCACAACACTTAAATGAGGAATGAGCAATCAGAAGATTTGAATAAGTGATTTTTGGATTAAGAAGAAAGGATCAGCAGCAAAGTAGAAGGCACATTCCCTATAAAGTATGTTATCCAGAGTGGCAGCATGGTATAGTGCAGGGGGGAAAAAGCCCTAGGAATCAGAAGACCTATGACAAAATGCTGGTTCTTTTACATTCTACAGGTGTGACCTCAGATGTGAAGCATGACATTGTGGATCAAGTGCTGAATGGGAGTCAGGAATATCTGGGCCCAAAACTCACTTCTTACTAGCCCTGCTCTCCTGTAAAATGAAGATAGTATTTGTAGAGCCCATATACAGGGGTGTTGTAAAGCCCAAAAGAGCTGTCCCAAAGAAAGGATTTTGAAAATCGTCAAACGTTGAATAAATAACAATTGTTACCACTTCTCCCTGTAGGGCTTTTCCCAAATCCCTAAAATGAGGGAAT